>NC_064852.1:150232674-150532674 GCF_024139225.1 Suncus etruscus | reverse complement strand
GTGTGTGTGTGTGTGTGTGTGTGTGTGTGTGTGTGTGACAGAGAGAGAGAGAGCAAACTTCTTTTGCACAAATTGTTCCTCTATGAGTCGAAGAGCAGTGCTTGCTCCTAATTCTGCTCCTAACTCTGCAATGTTTCATGTTTGCTTCTCCACATCTTTACACCTTGATTTTTCCATTTGTCCCACTTTACTTCTACCTCCTTCCCCTGCTATTGTGAATTGCTTTTGTTTATTCATCATTTACATGCATATAATTCCCTTGTGCATTTCCCCCTGTTATAGTGGCAAGAATTATGTCTATCTATTCTTCTTCCTCCTATTTTTTAACTTTTGGAAAAATGATGCAGGAAGATCATTATTTAAGAAAAAATCCCAAGACTGCTAAATATGGTGAATATGAATGTTGCTGAAGGTACACAGCACAAGGACCAGAATCTGCTTTGTGTCTGCAACAACACTAGTCAGGGGCTAGAGCAATAGTACAGAGAGTAAGACACTTGCTATGAATGTGGCTGACCACAGTTCCTCCACTAAACCCCATATAGTACCCCTAAGCATGCCAGGAGTGATTCCTGGGTGCAGAGCTTGGAGTAACCCCTGAGCACCACCAAGTGTGGCTTCAATACAAAAATAAACAAACAAACAAAAAAAGGAATCTAGTCAATGAAGTCCCACATTTTCCAAGCTGGCCATTGAAAGTGAATATTGATGCTCAAACAATATTCACTTTATAGGGCCATGCCTCTAACCTGGGACATTTGAACACTTTTCTATGAAATTTATTTACAAAAGAGATTTCCTTGTAATTTTTGAAATGGGATTAAATGCAAGGTAGTTAGAGGTATGCTGTTTTCTTGACCCTGGACACTGTTCCCCTTATGTTTTTTGGGTTTTTTTGGTGTTTGTTTGTTTATTTATTTGTTTTTGCCTTAATTCCCATCACTCTGTTCTGATTTTGCTTTAACTCTAGGAGACATTTATATGAACTAAGAGCCTACAAATGAAGAAATGGAAGCAGGATGGGCTAAAATGAACAAGGTCACTGAGTAGGAATAGAAAAGGGGAAGTCAGGAGTTCAAGAATCCCTTTATCATCTAGAAGTATTCTGAGTGCTTCTGACACTCTACAGCTGTGAGCATAACTAGGGCAATCAGGACATTCCTTAGACAATCCAACTCCTGCCTTTGCTCCCCATCAAAGTCAGCCTTCGCTCTTCCTTTGCCATGTTGTCTTTCCAAGGTACAGCCAGAGAGAAATCAGGAATCCAAGCCTAATTCCCATCTCATGGCATCCAGTGGGTATGAAGAACTGGCATTTGGTCCTCATTAGTCAAGCTTAGTAGCTGCGAAGACGGGTTGTTGGGAATAGCACTGCTTTGACTATAGCCAAGGAAGAGAGCATAAATTGGAGGTACTCTAGTCCTCTTGTACCCTGCAAATTATTGCCTTTCTTTAGGTGGAAAATCAGGTTAGACTAATTAAAAGACAGGTTCGAAATTCAGTGTTAGTTTGTAGTGAATGGATGATATTGTTTCTTTTGTTGACTTATTCTTTTCTCACCATTGTTTTGGTCTAAAATATTTCAGGGGATTTAATTGGGCTCCCATGGGCTATCAAATCTGTTACCCTATCCCCAAATTATTGTTTGTGTAAGTTGTTGCTTTTTGTTGTTGTTTTGTTTTGGGGTCACATTTGGCTGTTCTCAAGGGTTACTCTTGACTCAGTGCTCAGGAATCTCCCCTGGCAGGCTCAGGGGACCATATGGGATGCTGTAGATCAAATTCGGATCAGCCAAGTATAAGGCAAATGCCCTACCTGCTGTGCTAGCTCTCCAGCTCCCATGTATATGTAGTCTTAATAGATCACACCTTCGAGGAGACATTGCTAGATAAGGCAGCTCTCTTTTGGCCACCTTCTCTTTTGGGAAGAGTTGGGTGAACATTGATTTTCAAGTTAACAGAAACTCATCCTCCTGAGTGCTCCATGGTGTCCTGACCCCTACTCCTCACTGCAACCTGGGGTTCCTTTCTCTGCTTCTAAGACAGTGTGTGATACTCTAGAACTCACGGAGATTACTAAGTAAGAGAAAAATGTAAGCTCATTTTTTTGACTATGTAACTCAATTTTAGACAGATTTTTTTTAATTAAATCACCATGAGATACAGAGTTAAAAAGTTGTTAATGGGACCAAAGTGATAGTACAACGTGTAGCCATTTGCCTTGCACATGGCTGGCCTGAGTTCGATTTCTGGCATCCCCTATGGTCCTCCAGTTTGCCAAAAGTAATTTCTGAGTGCAGAGCCAGGAATAACCCTGAATGTCGCTGGGTCTGGCCCCAAAACAAAAGTCAACAACAAAAAAAAACCTGATGTTGATGGATGAATTTCAGTCATACGGTGTTCCAATAGCTATCCCTTCACCTGTGTCCATTTCCAGCCACCAGTGTCCCCAGTTTCCCCTCCTGTCACCCCACACCCATCCCCAGCCTGCCCCTATGGTAAAAACTTTTTTTTAATTTCTTTATCTTTTTACTTTTTACACACCATGGTTTGGAATCCTATTACTAAACAAGCATATGCATTTCACTTTATTTGCTTTCAATTCCCAGCTTTTGTCCAGAGTAATCATTTCCAATAATTATTCTCATCTTAGACATCTTCTGGAAGATTCGAGACTATTCCAGGTGATTTTCTGCAGCCTCAAAACAAAGGGTTGTAAGAGACTCAGGGATTAGTCTTACAAGGCTGGGATACACAGTGGAAGCAGGGCAAACTGCATTTTTATGTGCTTGCTGGGTGTGGTGTGGGTGAAGGGAACTTTACAGGGAAAGGTAAACATTTGCTGGAGACTTGGGTGTTGAACTTCAACAAAGCCAACCCTTTGTTCCAGTTATATAAGGCAGAGGCTGGCAAGAACATTGCTAATGGCGTCACCCTGGGCAGAAGGAATAAATTTGGAGGCATCTAGGAAGGCACCAGAGACTTGATCTTTGCTTGGATGGTGGAGGAGAAGAGTCCTGGGTTCTGGCCTGAATTTGCTCAGTGCTCTGAAATGGCCGTATGTGAGCATAGAAATGTGTGTGTACAGAAAATTGGAACATGCCCTTGGGTTCTGTTGACTGAGGGTGTGTGTGTGTGTGTGTGTGTGTGTGTGTGTGTGTGTGTTGAGCACATGCATGGACACAAGCTTGCCAGCACACTGCAGGTGTTTTATATATATTCTGCAATATTCATGTTGCTAAGTAGATTTCATGTTTTATTTAAGTCCTTTATTGAGTTTGTTTCTCCTCTTTTTCTCTTTTTCTATCTCTCTCTCTCTCTCACACACACACACATACATACACACACATACCCCAGAAAACTTGAGCATATAGAAAAATTTCCTGTTTCCCTTCCTGTGAAATTGAGGGAAACATGAATGTAGCTATGCTAGGGGAATGACTTAGACTCTGGTTCAGTACAGATGTGTGTGTCGTGGAAGGAGAAGGGTATCAGGTGGAGAAACGGGAATTGAAGTTTTTGTGAAAACACAAAGAAGCAGAATGAAAGTAGGGGATTTTGGTGTGTGGAACACGGGGCAGAGTTGTTCCTAAAGAGGGGTTAATAGAAGCCACGAGAAAGGACATGGTGTGGTGAAAAGAAATGGAGATGCGCCACAGGAGTCCAGGATAGGATTCGGTCAGCCCATTCCATGGAAAGGATGGGGAGAGGCAAGAAGGAAAAAATTGACAATGACGTTGAACACCAAAGGTGGCTGAGTTTTGTTGTTGTTAAGTTTGTTGGGTCACACCTGGCAGTGCTCAGGGTTACTCCTGGCTCTGACACAGGACTCAGTCCTGGCAGTGCCAGGGGACCATATGGGATGCCTGGGATCAAACCCAGATTTGGCCAAATGCAAAACAAATGTCCGCCCTGCTGTCATGTTGACCCTCACCCCACCCCAGGCTGTTTTTTCCCCTGTGATGCTCCATGAGCCTCTACATCACCGTGGGAAAGTTCCATCCTGGGAATGCAGATACTGGGTCTTTCTCCTGCTGCAGTCCCTGGAGACCCTCAGATCCCTGTTTAACAAATCCTCCCCCATGCAGTGGAATGTGAATGCCCCTTTGGATGCTTCTGAGAAGGCAGTTTCGGGGGGAATGGTGGGAAGTCGGCGAGGATTTTTGCCTCTTTGTGAATGCCATGTCCAAAGACATACATTGCAGCACTGCTTATTTATTATTCCCTTCATCTTCTTCCCCTCCCCTTTCTGGTTAGTGCTATGGCTAGGGCCATGCAAGTTGGTGGTGGTGCTTGCAGAGTCCTCCAAGTGTTGGCTGGGCTGGAGCAGGGTGACTCACTTTTCATGGCAGTGCTTACATGCACTTGATACTTGGTCATATTCCCTCCCACCCTCCCTCTTTCCCTTTCACCCTCCCACCTTCCCTCCTTCTCTCCCTCCCTCCCACCTTCTCTTCCTTCCTCTGACCTTTCCTCCCTTTCACCTTCTCTCCTTCCCTTTCCTCCTATCCTTTCTTCCTCCCTTCCTTCTTGTCCTTCCTTCCCTCCTTCCTTCTTTCCTTCCCTCCTTCCTTCCTTCCTCCCTTCCTTCTTGTCCTTCCTTCCCTCCTTCCTTCTTTCCTTCCCTCTCTCCCTCCCTCCCTCCTTCCTTCCTTCCCTCCCTCCTTCCTTCCTTCCTTCCTTCCTTCCCTCCCTCCTCCCTCCTTTCCTTCGTCCGTCCTTCCCTTCTTCCTTCCTTCCTTCCTTCCTTCCTTCCTTCCTTCCTTCCTTCCTTCCTTCCTTCCTTCCTTCCTTCCTTCCTTCCTTCCTTCCTTCTTCCTTCTTTCCTTCCTCCCTCTCTCCTTCCCTCCCTCCCTCCCTCATACCTGGCTGTATTTAGCCCTTACTCCTGGCTCTGTGCTCAGGTGCTGGAAATTGAACCTGGGTTGGCATCATGCAAGGCAAGTGACTTTCTCAACATCCTCTGGCTCTGGCCCTTTGTGTCTTTTCATTTTACAGCTCACCCACACCTGGCAGTGTGTCTGAGATCACACACTCTGTTGTGGTATTGGGGAGTCAAATAGCAGAATTTGGGGCTGCATTTGGCATATGTCATTGACAATAGGGTGACCTCACACTTGCAGGACAGGCACTTTGTGGCACTGAGGCATTCCCAGGTCCCTGCAGCATTATTCATAGGATGGGAAGACAACATTAGCCTTCCAATAGAGATGACTGGTGCCTCATATATTGGACCTTTAAAAGGAGATAGAATTGATGCTGATTTCCAGAGCTACTATCAAAGTAGGGTGCGGAGCAGTCTGTTTGCTGTGGCTGCTAGTTGAAGGAAAAGGAAAGTTATCTGCTTGCTTGCATCACCTCTTCCTACAATGCCTCTGAAAATGGTGTGTGTGTGTGTGTGTGTGTGTGTGTGTGTGTGTGTGTGTGGTGTGGTGCATTCACAAATCCACTCTTTAGAATATTGTGCCACAGTCCAATACTGCAGAGAAGATTTTACTGTTAAATATCTACAGAAACATTTAAAATAGCCCCAAGGCCCAGATATGTGGTTCAAACTGGTAGAACACATGTGCCAGCCCTGAATCAAATCCTACCCATTGTCTGGCTCCCAAACATCACCTGGTCCTAGTGACCTCAAATCCTTCCAGGCCCACTTCCCAAACTATCCATAACACTTGACCAAGCATCACTGGTAGGGCCCAGCCCCCTCAACCTGTTGAGTATGGCCTCATGAAAAAATTAATTTTAAAAGAAGAAAAATCATGGAAACTTGAGCAAGTGGCCTTTTTCAAGCTGCTCAATAGCTCCTATGTAACTGGAATCTCCTTGTTTCTGAAGCAGCTGGTCAAGAGTTAAGCAGTGGCCAATTCATTCTTATCTAGAAGGTGGTTTCGCATGGTCTGTACAGTGACAGCAGAATGGCAGAGTGCTGGAATGATCTACTGAAAATTCTTCCATAGTGTCTGGGATTCAGGCTCTTTACCCATGTCCCTCAGAGACAGCTTATTTCTAAAACCAGTCCCCTGCTTGTTCAAATGACTGCTAATACAGCATCTCTACTTTTGACTCATAACCTGAATCTTGTTTGTGTGCTTTTGGGCCACATACCAGTACTCAGAGCATGCTCCTGGCTCTAGCTCTGTGCTTAGAGTTTACTCTTGTGGATATTTGGGGGCATAAGATGTGGTGCCAGAGAATTAAAGAAGGTCAGAACTTGCAAGGCAAGTGCTTTATCCTTGTACTATCTCTCCTTGATTCTCCTAGAAACAGTACTTTAGAGACATCTAGGCAATTGGGTAGAATAGGTGCTGGGAATGTGTGACAATTTGATAGAATAGATCATGGAAGCACATTGCAGCTGGGTAGAATTGAACCAAGGAGAGGATAAGGACATCCATTCGTAGGTAGTGTCTATCAGGTGCTTTGTGCATGGTTTTGTGGATAGGCTCAGGATCAGGGTTGGGAGAGCAAAGAAGAGTGTTTACCCCTGAGAGCCAAGGTGGCTGGGAAGAAAATAATGGTGCTGGTGGTCTAAAATCCCACCTAGGTTTCCATAATCATTTAAGATCAGTTTGATAATATAATCTTGAAGTCAAGCATAGCTCAGTGGTAGAGCATTTGCCTTGCATATGTGAGGCCCTAGATTTTATTCCCAGCACTACAATAAATAAATAAAATCAAGATAACCGTTATTTTGGCTTCAAGTCTTGCAATCCTGGGATTAAGGATTGTCATATATATGTAAAAGATAAAGCTACTGCAATTGATGTTCTCTTTATCCCCAGCACTGAATACGGTCCCCTGAGCACTACTGGGAGTGATCCCTGAGCACAGAGCTAGGAGTAAACTATTAGAATATCTATATGTGGCCTGAATCTTTCTCCTAATCTTCCCCCTCCCTGAAAAGGTAAGGCCAATAAACACAGAAAGGTTAAAGAATTGGTTCAAAGCCAAAGAACTTGGCTTGACACCAAGCACATGATTGTGAGCCTCTTAGACATTTATACTGAGTTTATAGTTTTTGTATTTATTAAGATACAGACAGATGACATGGTTGGAGACAGATGGCTTTGAACAGCTAACCTTGCTTTATCACCTGGACTTCTGAGGTTTTGCTTACAAAGATCTTATTTAATTAGGGTTAGCAAGGGCCTGGATCTAGAAGTGACCCTGTGTTGCAAGATGCAATTTTCTCCTTATATACTGACCTGATATTTATTGTATAGGTAACCTGGGTCTGGCCCAGGGAATGGAGTGAGATCTAGGCAGGCTAGGGACCTGCCTCTTACTGACTTGTCTCTTGGAACAGACAACTCAGCACTGGCCAGATAAGCAACATGGTGATTCCAGTAGAATAGATCAGTGGGGGATTGAGTGTGCTCTGATCAGGGATGAAGGGGAAGACTCCAGCCCCAGAGCAATCAGTTTCTTATGTAGTAATGCTCCCCTGAAAATGGGAGGAGAAGGAGGAGCTTTCACTGTAACTGTCTCAATAGGGGACAACACATGAGATAGATGACTCAGGAAATCACATAGTCCAAGTTTGGTGTGTTCTAGAAGTGGCAAACATTGAGTACAAAAAGGACCCAGAAAACTATAGCAAAATGTGGTGCAAACTAAATAATATGGTTTTGGTTTTTCTTTTATTTTAGTTTTTGGACCATACCTGGTGATGCCCAGGACTTATTCCTTGCTCTGTGTGCAGAGCTCACTCTTGACAATGGTCAGAGGACATTTGCAATGTCAGGGTTCAAACCCACGTTGGCTGGGTGCAAAGCAAGCTTTCTACCTGCTGTATTCTCTCTTTGGTGCCTTTATCACTATTTGGATTCATAAGAGAAATGAAGGCATGTCCAAGGCTAAGATTACCCACATTAGTATTGTTTACTTTCAGTCTTTTTCTTTTGGTCTCAGTTTGATATGGTAGTTGCACACTATTATGATCTCATAGAATGCCAGAATGAAACACTAAAATGTAAGGCAATTATTTACAAAGCTTTTATTATTTATTTATTTATTGGTTCTTGGGTCACACTTGGCGGTACTTAGGGGTCAGTCCTGTTTCTGTACTCAGAAAATCACTCCTGGCTGGCTTGGGGACCATATGGGGTGCTGGGATTCGAAACACCATTCGGTCTGTCCTGGGTAGGCTGCGTGCAAGGCAAACGCCTTACTGCTGTGTTATCTCTCCAGCCCCTACAAAGTTTTTTAATTTCAAGAACCAAGAAGAAAATAATGGTGACATTGGCCTGAGTACCCTCTGGATGTACCTATTATTTGTGTTTGAGCGAAAAGAAGATTCTGTGTGTAAGATTTACAGAGAAGATTCCTTGCTCCTGAAATGGGGGAGGCTAAGGATTTCTCAGAAAAAAGCTCTTTGAGAGGTCTAGCTTTTGGAAATAAGTAGCTGTCTTAATCTTTAATCAGAAAGCCCTTCTCAAAAATGCAAAACACAATTGTTTGAAGAGTAAATACTTGCCATCAAATAATGAATGTGATGGTCTTTTAAAACCCAAATTGCTTTCTATATCGATGATGGGGCCATGTATTTTTAATGATAAGCTCTTGAAAGACTTAGGTGTAAGCATGAAAATCAAGTGAACATGGCAATTCTAGAGTTCACAGATCTGTGTTTATTCTAATCTATACAAGAGCACATTGCTGTGAGGCCTGAGGCCCAGGGCCAAGTCATTTGTGTATGTAGTGACAATGCTTTCAGAGCCTTCCACTGAACAGGCACTGAGATTCACACAGAACAAAATAATTTTTTTAAAAACACCAAGTCACTAGAGACCAACTCTGTTACTGGAAAGGTGTTGGCACTTTTTGGACCAATACTTCTCACTGAATTAATCTCTGAACTGATAGCAAACTTAGACTTGAATTTGCCTTATGCATCTGATTGAATGACTTTTTTTTCCTAAAAAAGGAAAAAAAAAGCTGCAGAATAGGAGTGACAGGGTTTTGCAAGTATTGTGCAGCCAAATGTCACCTTCATACCTCTGGAGTGACAGGTCAGTTGTTCCTGGCATTTCTGTGCTCTTTACGTCACAAGGCACCTCCAGAGTTCAAAAGAACTTTCTGTGCATAACATTTGGATCATCATTTGGTTGGGGGAAAACAGACCTTTTCCTTCAGTTTTCATAATACCTATTTTACAATCGGTTCTTTGTAGATAAACTTCCAAAACATTTCCTCTTCTATTTACCTGCTGTGCAAGGAACAAGGACATGGTTGGGTTTGCAAGATGAAACAAACGAATTCTTATCAGTTTTCTAGCCCAGGTTTGAGTTAATCTCCTTCCATACCTCTCCTCCCCAGATTCCCCAATTGCAGTTAAAGTTCAACCAGGGGGTTTGGAGAGCAGTGCAGCAAGTCCCTGATTGATAGCATCAAGACTGAACTTGGGCTTTGCTGTTGGCCCGCTTTGCTGGGCAAGAGAAAAATGGTGCCACAGGGATTCTAATCCCTGCCTGATAGAATCCACACCAGGCAGTAGAGACGGCAGCTGAGTCTCTGGGCTTTCCCATTTATAAGCCTAGGGTACTGTGTTCCAAATTGCCCTTGTACATATTTAGAGACTCTGAGGAACAGACGGGTTTCATTTGTCATGCCCAACTCTCCTTGTTGGGACTTAGAGCCAAACAGTGAAATTCCTGCCACTTCTTACTTATTTGCATCTATGTCCTCTGTTGGCACTATTATACCTAATAATAATTCTTATTACTCCTATTATTTGGTGTGGGTGGGCCACATCTGACAATGTTTAGGATCAGAGGGTGACTCCTGGCTGTGCTCAGAGCAAAGGCATCAGAGGTGGGTCTCCCCATGTGTCTAGTCCTTTGAGCTCTCTCCACAGCCAGAAGGATCCTTGGAAAGGCAATGAGAAGCAGTATCTGATTATTCTCTGCCAGAGAAGCCCATCTGCAAGGGGAATGAACAATCAGCAAAGCAGCCAGGAATCCCACCACATAAGCCTTCTGCTCCTAAGAAGGAAAGCATCTTAGTGGAGGAAGACCAAAGAATGAGCCCCCTTCCTTTCCGAAACCCAGGCTCTTATTCGCAAGAACCAGTGAGGTCAAACGCTGGGGAGAGAGAGGAATACCAAGTAGTGAATAATCGAATAATCCCATCACCAGATCACACCCTAGGGTGGAATATGAATATTGATTAGTGTGGGACTAGTAATCCAACACTTCTCTCCCCCAACACTAGTATTGCTTGGATCGACTCGGGTTTTGTTTGGGTGTGTAGAAATGAGCTACAGGGAAGGAATGAATGACAGGAATGTATGTGTGAGCAGTCTCTTTGGACTTTTGGTTAGAAATGGTGGCTGGAACACAATTCCTGAGCTTGTACTCACACATCCCTCTGTTCTGGACTCATAAATACAGTGCCTTGCATAGTGTGCCTGGCTCTTTGCTAAGTAACGAATGATCTCAAAATGGAACTCATAGATGAGTTTTACATTGATAGTACACTAAACATGAAGGATCATGAATTACAGGACAGTTGAAAGTTAAAGCATTCACATGACTTGAAAGTGCAGCTGATAGGGTTCCTGGAAATGGCTAGAAAGGACTAGAGCTCATGCTTTGCATGTAGGGGGCTCAGGTTTGTTCCCCAGCACCTATGGTCCTCCAAACATCTCCAGGACCCATCCCTGAATACAAAGGAATCCTCAGCATTTCGGGTGTGAACACTTCTGAAAACCCACCTCCAAGTGCAGCAGATAACCAGGGTTCTGATCTTCCTACTAAGCTGGTCTCTGTCATGTTGTCTTTAAGTGTCTGAAGGTAATTGAATATTTTCCAGAAACAGAACAATATAAGGATCAGACAAAATACCTCGTGGACTTGTTTTCAGATATTTAAAACATGATTTCAAGTTTTAAGCAAAATAAAAATTAGATACATAACCTCAAACGACAGTGGTACTGAGAGAATAAAATAGTGTCATTGTTTATTTTTCAGTCTCTCTCTCTCCTCTCTCTCTCTCTCTCTTCCCTCCCTCCCCCCCTCATTTTTAAGCCACACTGGTGATGCTTAGGGTTACTACTGGCTCTGTGCTCAGGAATCACTCCTGGTGGTACTTGAAGGACCATATGGATCGGATGCTGGGAACCAAACCTGGTTCAGCCATGTGCAAGGCAAATGTCCTACTCCCGTGTAATCGCTCCAGCTTCCAGGCAGTTTCTCTTAATAGTCACATAATGTCACTTAGTGATCATAATGGCCACATAAATCTAGGTGTTGTGCTCATATTTCTGTGCCAGAACAAACTAGCACTAAATGGCAGGTACCAAAAGCTATCATCCATTATATAAAATGAGGATAAATGTCTTCATTTCCTATTATCCCCACATTTTATAATTAAAAACTATTATCTTATTTTTGCTTGATTTGGTGATGAAGCTATACCTGGTGGTACTCAGGGGTTATTTCTGGGTCTGTGCTTGTGATTTATTAGATTTAATATAAAGCATGTGCTCAGCTCATGGAGCCATCTCTCCTTTAGTCCTTTTGTTGGTCAATGTTTATATCTACTAATTTACATTTTGGGGGCACAATATTTCTATAATTTATGTCATATTTTTTGATGTTCAAAATTGTAAGATGAATGATGCTTTATTATTGTAAGCTGAATTATGCTCTCTCCCTCCTCAGCACAATGATACAAGATGGGAAAGTATTAACTAGTGGGGTTTTGCTTTTATCTTAAAGGCCAGGAGTTTGAGAAGCTGATATAACTATTAAAAGCAACAAGTTTAGCATGTTGGGGAGAAGGTGTGGTATTCTTCTAACATATGCATGCTTGAAAAATAAGAATTTACTGATATTCTTTCAGAAAAGGAGTTTCAGTAGTCTGATTCAAGATTAAATATGAAAGTGAAACATTTCTACAGACGTATGATCACAAATTATATCATATTTTATGTGCTAAGCATATCCTTATGTGAAAGTCTACCAGTAGTCTTCTGTTGATTCATAAATTTTGTCTCCTACTTAGATGTCAAGTGGAAGGCTTAGGCATTTAAAACAATTTTTAGTACATTGACTCAAAAACATTTTTCTTTCTTTCTTCCTCCCTCAGATTTTCATCACCGTGAATTGCCTGAGTACGGACTTCTCCTCCCAGAAAGGGGTGAAAGGACTTCCTTTGATGATTCAGATTGATACATACAGTTATAATAATCGTAGCAATAAACCCATTCATAGAGCTTATTGCCAGATCAAGGTCTTCTGCGACAAAGTGAGTAAAGCAGAGTTTCTCATAAAATTACAAATATCTTTGTTATTAGGTATAACTTTCATGACATATCCCCCTAGCTGGGAGTGTCAAAATAATCGCCTTATCAATCACAGTGGGAATGTTCATCTTTCACTCTTAATTCCAATCTGAAATCTAGGGAGAAAAATGAACTTGTCTTAGTTTTCCTTACTTAGAAAACTGAAATAATAGGTTAATTTGGTTTTTTTGCTTTTTTAGGGGGAGGGGCTACATTCTGTGATGCTCAGGAATTACTCCTGGCTATTCGTTCAGAAATCACTCCTGGCTTGGGGGAACATATGGAACACTGGAGGAGCAAACAAAGGTCCATCCTAGATCAGCAGTGTGCAAGGCAAATGCCCTACAGCTGCGCCATCGCTCCAGCCCCAATTTTTATATATATATATATATATATATATATATATATATATATATATATATATATATATATATATATATATTTTTTTTTTTTTTTTTTGGTTTTTTTGAAAGACACCTGTTTGATGCTCAGGGGTTATTCCTGGCTAAGCACTCAGAAATTGTCCCTGGCTTGGGGGGACCATATGGGATGCCAGGGGATCAAACCGCATTCCTTCCTTGGCTAGCGCTTGCAAGGCAAACACCTTACCTCTAGCGCCACCTCGCCAGCCCCAAGAGTGGTTTCTGAGCACAGATCCAGGAGTAATCCCTGAGCACCGCTGGGTGTGATCCAAAAACCAAAACCAACCAAACAAACAAACCAAAAAAAGATACTTGTTAAAATGGCCAGCAGAAAAGAAAAGTAATTGGCTCTCATATAAAGTCTCATGAAAATAGAGAGGAAGATTAGATGTTTCTTTGGACAACTGATGCATACATAAAAGCATGTCTACAGAACAAGGAGAAATTTTGCCTAATGTTCCAAAATTAACCAAAGGAAATGAAGGAAATCATCTTGTGGAGACTAATTCAAGTCACAACTTGAAAAAACTCTGACAAGAGATATTGGAGAGTAGAAATTTTGAAGAGATGTGTGATAGAATTCGGGGAAGAACTCACAAATGAAAAAGTCTTATATTTGCATTCATCTCCGGTGTAGGCCCCCCTGAGATTGGGCATGCGCACTCGTGCCTGCAACTCCTTTGCTTTTCTCATGTCCACCACAACTATGGACTGAACTGGTTTATGATTTGCCTGGTAGTCCCTGTGCATGAATGTTGCTAGGACAGCTGGGGAACTGGGAGAACTGACCAGCATCACCCCATTTGCCTCAGGGCAGCACATTCCTCAAGCCCAGGGCTGTTCTAATTCGTCTTTCCTTTTTCTTCTTCTCATGACTATCCCTGTTTTCCTCTGCCACTGCTCTCTGCTCACAGACACCCACTGCTCCAGACTCCCAATGTTATTAATGTAAAGCTTCTTGGTACTAAATAGGCTAATGCCACATTCCTTAAAATGAATTTTAAGTTAAGGTGCCAGATGAAAAGCAAAGATATCCATTACCTCTAATGAGGTGGATTATATTATCAGAATAGTCAGGAAAATCAGGCATGTCTTTCATATGGAACGTTTAATTCATTCTACTGTGGTTTAGTGAGGTGCAGGGAACTTATTTTCAAATGAAGAACTTGGTATTTGTATTAGAGAATAAAATGACACTCCTGAAAGAACTAGACTTCCTTGCACTTGAACCTTCTAGAAAAAGTTGAGGTCATAGTAGTTAGAAAATAGATTCCTCCAAAAACTGGAAATTGAGCTCCCATTCGACCCAGCTATTCCAGTCCTAGGGATATACCCTAGGAGCACAAGAATACAATACAAAAACCCCTTCCTCACACCTATATTTATTGCAGCACTATTCACAATAGCCAGGCTCTGGAAACAACCAAGATGCCCTTCGACAGACGAATGGCTAAAGAAAATGTGGTACATATATACAATGGAATATTATGCAGCCATCAGGAGAGATGAAGTCATGAAATTTTCCTATACATAGATGTACATGGAGTCTATCATGCTGAGTGAAATAAGTCAGAGGGAGAGAGAGAGAGAGAGATGCAGAATAGTCTCACTCATCTATGGGTTTTAAGAAAAATAAAAGTCATTTTTGCAACGATCCTGAGACAATGAGAGGAGGGCTGGAACTTCCAGCTCACTTCATGAAGCTCATCACAAAGAGTGGTGAGTGCAGTTATAGAAATAACTACACTGAGAACTACCATAACCATGTGAATGAATGAGGGAACTGGGAAGCCTGTCTGTAATACAGGTGGGGGTGGGGTGGTATGGAGGGAGGTTTGGGACATTGGTGGTGGGAATGTTGCACTGGTGAAGGGGGTGTTCTTTGCATGACTGAAATCTAATCACAGTCATATTTGTAATCAAGATGCTTAAATAAAGATATTATAAATAAAATAAATAAAAATAGTAACAGCTAACCTTTACTGGGCGGGCTCTTTCCATCAGGCCTTTGTATTAGTTATTGAATCAGAATCTCTGATATTGAGGTTGGGGGAGGTACTTTTGTCTTTCCTAATCTACTACACACAGAGACTCAAAGAATTAATGCAGTTTGCTCAAGGTCACATAGTCCAGAAATTGCAGAGCTAGAACCTGAGCCCTGCTGTTGTGGCTCAAAAAGAAAGAAAAGAAAAGAAAAGAAAATGGAAAGGTCACATCCTAGCTAGAAGCGTTTTCATCTCAATTTAACAGAGGTATCAGAGGTTTTTTTTGACTCTTGTGGGGTCAAAGGTTTATTTTGTAAATGAGTATAGTGGTTCTCTGAAGAGGTTGGGATACTCAGGACGGTTTTATATGTTGTTCTCTGGGAATTATAAGCAGGGCATTAAAAAAAATTTTTTTTTTATTGAAACCATTGTGAATTACAAGTCTTTCACAGGTGCGTTTCCAGAATGTAGTGACAGTGAATTAGGGCCATTCCTACCACCAGTGTTGACCTTCCTCCACCATAGTTCCCAGTATGCATCCATACCTTCACCCTTAGGCCCCTGGTCTACCAGAGTAGCAGATCCATTTTGTGTTTAGCTTGTTATAGTTTGGGTCTCTTGATTCTATTGTCATTGACTTTGGCATGTGTATTTAGTTCTGACCATTCCCCCCACACACACACTCAATGTACCTGAGAGCACTTGGTCCCTGGTTGAACATGACATTCTTTGTTGTTTGTTTGGGGAACACACATGGTGGTGCTCCAGGCTTACTCCTGATTCTAGTACTCAGGGATTATGCCTAATGATGTTCAAAGAATGATGTACAAGGCAAATGCCCTACCCACTGTACTATTCCTCCAGTCTTAAGGAAATTTTCATATAGATGTAAAAAGATGGAATTCTGTGAAGAACTGCAATAGTTTAGATCCTTCTGGATTTGGCCTGTCAAGAATACCAAATAAAATGATGGCAGCTGTACCAAGTGTCACAGCCTTGTAAAAACTGATGTGAACAGGAGTAAATCTTAAAATGTGAATTCCAGACATTTTCCATGGAAAATCAATATATAGATAAACTTGGTTTGATACCTGTTGGGGTATGTCTTGAGTGTGTGGGGATGTTATAATATAAAGTAGGTAAAACAGACTTTCTTAGTTTTCTCTCTACTAAAAATCATAATGCACAGAGCTTCAGATATAGAGTGAAATGCTACAGGTCTATTAAAATGAATTTGAAACATGCTACTGGTGCTGTAAGGGGAGTAGGAGGGAGAGTTGGGGTGTGTGGGCCACCTCTGTTTGCTATCCTTGGAGAGTCTAGACAGGCACTTCTGGGAAGCTCGGCTCTGTTCTCCATGTGTCAATTCACAGACAAGCATGAGTGGATATTAACCCAGAAAAGATCTTCAGACAGTGGCAATCAGCAGTTTTGCACTGGAAGTTTTGGAGGATATTGCTCATTATAGTTTACCTGACATAAGACAGAAGGAAACAAATGAGATGTGTTTGATGTATTGGAATATTTGTAAGATGTTACTCTTCAACTATCAAGAGAAGTGTTTGAAATTCATGAAGCTCTTGCAGAAAATGCAGAACTTGTCACCAAATCTTGATCTGAAGATGGTTGGCAGATCCAGATGGCATTGAGGAATGATATTGAACAAGGTGAACAAGGAATAAGCAGATGAAAAATGCAGAGCATCTATTGAGGAGTGAAAATAGAAAACTTCAATCAACTAGCAGGAAGCAATTTAAATTATTGAGGGATAGGACGAGGAGCAATAGCACAGTAGTAAGGTGTTTGCCTTGCATGCAGCCAACACAGGATGGACCCCAGTTCAAATCCTGGCATACATTTGGTCTCCTGAGCCTGCCAGGAGCGATTTCTGAGTGCAGAGTCAGGAGTAACTCATTAGTGCTGCTGGATATGACCCCAAAACCAAAAACCAAACAACAACAACAACAACAACAACAAATTATTGAGGAATAGAAAACTTGATAGAGTGGATTTTAGCAACAACAATTGGAAAAGTACCTGTAAAAATGCTACTGGGAAGAAAATATCCTTCAACATTCTTGTAACTACATAGGAACTTTATATGCATCTTTTACTTATTTATTTTTACAATTCCTATTATTATTATTATTATTATTATTATTATTATTATTAGGTTTTTGGGTCACACCCGGCACCACTCAGGGGTTACTCCAGGTTCTATGCTCAGAAATCGCTCCTGGCAGGCTTGGGGGACCATATGGGATGCCAAGATTTGAACCACCGTCCTTCTGCATGCAAGGCAAACACCCTTTCCTTCTTGCTATCTCTCCGGCCCTTCAATGCCAATTATTTTGAACTTGAACTCCTGATAGTATAATCCAAATTTCTGAAATTATTTCCTGTGCTAAGAAATAGTTTTAAAGCATATAACTCAAGGATAACATGGTTATCTTAAGTCTTTAGATAATGTAATTTTCTTACAGTCACCCTTTGATTTAGGTCTAAACCCTTACTGATTTTTTCCATTTAAATCAAGAGAGTTTTTAAAAAGAAAACATTTAAAAAGAAAACATTCAGGAGCTAGAATGATAGCATAATGGGTAGGATGTTTGCCTTGCATGCAACCACACCGGGTTTGATCCCTGACATCACAGATGGTCCCCCGAGCCTGCCAGGAGTAATGTCTGAGTGCGTGAACTAAAAGTAACCCCTGAGTGCCACTAGATGTGGCTCAGAAACACAAAAACAAAATATTTAAATTAAAACATTCATTTTAAAATAATTCAATATGTACTTACACCTAATACCCAATTGGATGACACGAGGTCTGTGTCTTATCACTTACTAAAAATACTGTTGTTAGCTTAAAAAAATAAACTAAGCAGAAAAACCTATAAAACCTAGAAATGTTTTTGTTTTCCAAGGCAAATATTTCTGTATTTGACCTCCCTCTTACCATTAATTTTTAGGGTGTTAATGAAATTAGAAGATTTGAACTATTACTTGAAGACTCAGTCCCTTCAACAGTAGGAAGTTTTTGGATATCAAAACGAATACTTAAAATGCCTGGTTAAAATCCTATCACTGTTCAGATCTTATCTATGCAAAATTGTAGAATGCACCTGGCACAGGCATGCAGTGTTTGTTGTAATCACTCATTCTTTAAGAATTAGCTCCTAAGAAATGGCCCGAGGTGCACATGTGTTGCCTAGATACCTGGTGCTTGAGCACATGTTCCCTGCATCTCCCTTCCTGAAATGTGAACTTTCCTACTTGCATGATGGGTTTTTCACTGGGGCTCCCTCCACCTTTGGAAAGCCCGCACTCTCCACTACTCCTTTTCTCTCTTATCTTCTCCTTCCCCTTTCTCAGTACCTCAGAATAAGACAAAGAAAACCCGTTTTTACTTAAAAAGAAAAAAAAAAAAAAAAAAAAAAAGAAATGGCCTGAACTCTAAAGGTATCTCTTTTTTGATACCTTCATTAATCGTGAATCTGCCTTAGGTTATGGCCTGACTTTGACTAAAATTGGAAAGCTGCTTTCAATACAAACAAATATACTCTCCTGTGTGACAAGTAAGATGCATATGCCATTATTTTAATTTAAACAGTTTTGTAACTTTTTCTGTGAATTACCTACTTCATGACTCTTGGCCATTTTTCTAATATAACATCAAAATTGTGATATTTTTTTTTCAACAATCTTTAGTTTTTGCAGAACAGGAAGATCACTTTTTTATGGCTACTCCTGGCTCTACGCTCAGAAATTGCTCCTGGCAGGCTGGGGGTGGGGGGCACATATGGGATGCCAGGATTCGAATCACCGTCCTTCTGCATGCAAGGCAAACCCCTACCTCCATGCTATCTTTCTGGCCCCAAGATCACATTTTTATATTAGAAAGTATCCTTTTTCCTTTTTTCTTATTTTGCGGACCCAGGATGGAACCAGGGAGCTCATACCATGTGGTTTGTTCTTGACCATCATGCCTCATTCCAGCTCGCATCTCTTGTTTTTATGTGGAATGATCTGTGGACAGTTTCAAGGAGTTTGAGGTTACCATTTTAGTGCCTCATTAATCCTTCAAAATGCTGCCAGAGGGGCCAGCGAGGTGGCGCTAGAGGTAAGGTGTCTACCTTGCAAGCGCTAGCCAAGGAAGGACCGCAGTTTGATCCCCTGGCGTCCCATATGGTCCCCCCAAGCCAGGGGCTATTTCTGAGCACCTAGCCAGGAGTAACCCCTGAGCATCAAATGGGTGTGTCCCAAAAAACCGAATAAAAAAAAAAAAGAAAGAAAGAAATGCTGCCAGAAAAGGTAGAAAGTAAAAATGTGTGATATGAAACTGAGAGAGGAGTTTAGCTTGGCCATGTCTATATAGATATCACCTATCTTGAACAACCTGAAAATGTGTTTTTCAGCAAGAACAGAAGATAGAAAAGAATAGTTTTGTTTTTGCATCAAGAACAGGAAGACAGAAAAGAATAGTAATGAGGTGAAGAAAATGAGTTAACAAGCAACCTTGCAAGAAGATAAAAAAAAAAAAACCAAAACAAAACAATGAAGGCAAGAAGAGAGGATGGTAACCAACTGGAACCTAGCAAAAGAAGCCAATGAAGGATGCAGAGCACCAGAAACAGGAGAGAATGGGAATGGAATAGAGCCAACTCGTTTCTATTGAGTTGAATGAACAGCACCTCTGAAAACATACAAAACATCCACACCCAAAAGTCTACTTGTTTGTCCAAAGTCATCATTTTCAGTTGGACGATGAGTTTCCAAAGCCCCAGAACAACAAAGGAAATTTACAAAAAAATCCACTCTGAGTGCTCTCTCCATAGTGAGGAATGAGGTCATGGGGACAGGCCAATCTTCCTTCTTTTTTTTTTTTTTTTTTTTTTTGGTTTTTGGGTCACACCCAGCAGTGCTCAGGGGTTACTCCTGGCTCTATGCTCAGAAGTCACTCCTGGCAGGCTCAGGGGACCATATGGGATGCCGGGATTCGAACCACCAACCTTCTGCATGAAAGGCAAATGCCTTACCTCCATGCTATCTCTTCGGCCCAAAATAGGAATTTTCTTTTTGGTATTAGGATATTTTATTATAATCACTACAATTCCATAACTCATCTCTTTTTGTGAGACTAGAGTACTGGGTCTTGTCTTTCTGTATGGATACAAGAAGGCAACATACCACATGGAGGCAATCTAGGAGACAGGGAACTGCCTAGAGGTCATCAGCGAGTGGTCTCCACCCTCAGAACTGAGACCTGGACTCAGGCGGCATGGAAACAGGCAGAGAGGCCCACTCTTCCTTACCCCCAGTATCTGTGCTGATCTCTGTGACTTACCTGTGGACAGGAGGCTCAGTTCACATACCAGATTTTGTTTATTCTTCCCTTCTAGGGAGCAGAAAGGAAAATTCGAGATGAAGAGAGGAAGCAGAACAGGAAGAAGGGGAAAGGCCAGACGACCCAAACCCAGTGCAGCAACAACTGTGAGTATGGCTGACTCAGATAGGAAAGCAGTGGAAAGAAATAGGTTGCAAGTAAAACTGAGTCCTTCTCTAGTAGCAGAGAAGCCGTGTGCTCTGTCATGGAGCATTTGAGCAGAGAGGGACTTTATCATATTCTTTAGTTCCCCCTAAATATCAGCTGCCTCCTCCTTGTTCCAGGGCACAGAGAGGACAATAGGGAGTGAGGTCACCCTAGCTTCACCTCTGCTTTGTTCTTCCTGCTGGTCCTGGTGGGTTAGTGGCTTTGAAAGCAACTCATAGACTGATTCATAGACACCTTGGTGGTTTATGGAAGGCTTCACAGGAGAAAATGATGCCCTTGCGCTCAGACAAGGGCTTTCCCACTGAGAGCTCTCAGTTATGTGCAACCCTTTCCTTTCTGTCTTTTCCCATTCCTTCTAGCTGCTGATGGTAAGTTGGCAGCAATACCTCTGCAGAAGAAGAGTGACATCACTTACTTCAAGACAATGCCTGATCTTCACTCTCAGCCGGTCCTCTTCATCCCTGATGTTCACTTTGCAAACCTCCAAAGGACAGGACAGGTAGGACATGCTCAGCCATCCGCCCTCCCTCTCTTCCTTGGAGCTGGAAGAGCCTTGAGGTTGAATATTTGCAGACAGCACTGACCTTGAGCCTAAGACCTACCATTTAGGGCATTTGACCAAGTCCTATGTTCCCTGTGGAAAATGGATCTTTATAGAAAGCAATGGAAGAGAAGAATCAGGATTATTAAGGTGAAAAAGAGAATGAGCAGATCTTAGGTAGGGTTGACAAAGTAGTGAAAGAGGAAGAAACTAAAAAGTTTTGATAAACTGCATGAAAAGGGTTTTTGGTTGGTTTGGGCTGTGGGGCCAGCCTAATGCCTTGGCACGCCACCTAGTGGTGGAAAACGGCACTGCGTCTCGAATTTCATATGATCTTATTTCTATAGTTTGCTGCCATTTGACTTCAGATCTATGTCAAAGCTGATAGCCAGACCTGTTCTCTTGGCATGATTTCTCTGAACTGTCCAGTGCTGCAGTGAACGTTAAGGGGGAAGGTGACCTTCCTAGCCGCTGCTGACCTGACTTGATTCACTCTCCCCAGGTGCTGGGGTCTGCATTACTCGGGAAGTGCAAGCTAGTTGGAGCTATTGCAGAGCTGCCCTTTCAGTGTCTCCTGGCCATCGAGGCTGGGCAGTTAAACTCTTCCACCCGGGGAGGACCCTTGCAGATACCCCTTCTGGCCTTGGAGTGAGAGTTCTAGCCTCCCTCCATGGAGAACTCACTCACTCACTCGAAGGATAATGCATATATGGTGGTTCCCAACTTGCTTGGCTAAAGAAAGAAGGGAGCCCCACTGCAACCAGCTATGACTCAAAATGCTGCTCTTCCTAAAAAACCCCCAACGTCCTGGTCCAGACTCTGAAAAGAAGAGACAGGCAATGCCTGGATTCAAAGAGGGCTTGGGGCAAGAGTTAGTTGGCCTACTTTGACTTAGAGAACAGAGGTTCTTTGAAGGATGAGTTTGTTCTACCAGCAGTGAGGGAGTGGAGGGAGAGGGGAGGGACAAAGGGGAGTGTAGCTCAGTACTTAAAGTGGGCATGAGCCTGGTAAGAATCTGTGGCTCTGCAGAACCACAAGCTGGTGTTCCGGCACTTCTAATGATGTGCAGATGCTCAAATCCAGGCTTAAGGCATCTCAGCTATGGTTTAGCAAGTACTGGTCCTCCAAGGACATGGGATGGCAATGGATGTGTCTACCTATAACCCCTCCCACAAGATCCCATTGGTTTGTATGCAGATGGGGCTTCTGTCTCCACAAACTTTTATGACTGGTAGATCCACAGTGCAGTCTTGCTGGAGTCTCCCTCTCTTCCCATGACAGTTTGCTGCTCTCTGGGTTTTTTTCAGAGACCCCAAGAGCTGTAGACACAGTATCTTTTTTGGACAAGAATACTAGGCTGCTTACCAGTTTTCTTCAGGGCAACTGAGTCCAAGAAGGACACTTTCCCTGCTCAGCAATTATAGACCAGGCTTCTCGATTGGGTGTGGAGTAAGCAATGTTCTTCTATGTTACAGTTGGTTTTAATTATTTTTAAGTAAGAATTCAGGTTCCCTAGTTTAATTTTGGGTTCTTTGAATGAAAGTACTTGAAGAAGAGGTTCTAGGAATTTGTCTATATCAAAAGCTCTCCAGATTTCTTTAATAAATGTTTTAATTTTAGTTTAAAGAATCATGATTTACAAAGTTATTGATAGGTTGAATTTTAAGCATTCAATATTTCAACACCAGTATTACCACCAGTGTCAACTTTCATCACCAAACTGTCATTCCCCCTGTCACTTTGACAGGCACTTTATAAAGTTGGGTAGTTGCAGCTTAGATCTCAAGTAACATAAATGATTTCTTAGTAAGAAATCAGCTCAGTTTGCTAGACTCCCCAATTATTTTAATTTAATTAAAGAATCGTGATTTGTAAAGCTAATGGCAGTTGAGTTTTGGACTTATAATATTTCAACAACAATCTTATCACCATTGTCAACTCCCATTACCAATGATCCCATATTTCATCATTCTCTCATCCCCCCCAGCCAATGTCTCCTGTCCTCTGCCTGCCACCTGGGCAGGCACATTGTATAGCTTTTAGTCGCATTCAGACTTATTTTTAAGCATTCTGGAACTTGAGAAACACTCTAAAAGTTTATGCAAAGAGCTCTGCAGTCAAGAAGGAAGCAATAGAGGCAAGAGTGATAGTACAGTGGGGAAGGTTCTTGCTTTGCATGTGATTGGCCTGAGCTCAATTCCCAGCATCCCATATGGTCCCCTGAGCACAGAGACAGGAGTAGCCTCTGAGTTTCCCTGTGTGTGGCCCCAAATCCAGAAATAGACAAAACAAAGAAGATTAAAAACAACAAAGAAAAAGCAGGAAGCAATAGTGGGTCCTGAATACAAGGAGAGACAGGGCAGCACTCTGTCGAAGAGACTGAGAGAGACAGTGTAGGAAGCTATTTAAGAGGGCAAGAGTGGGTTAACATGCCAGCCTGTAGAGCTGCCCATCACCCAGTGCCTATTATTTGGTCAGGGAGGGTAGATGCATTTTTGCCACAAGTGACGGAACCATAAGGAAGCAGGCCAACCTCAGTAGCTTTCTTCATAAACCGGAGCTGTGTGATCAGCACTGTGGCCCAGGTTCCTTCATTGCTGGGGGCCACACTGCAAAATAGGCACAGCTAACTAGACACAGCTGGTTCTGTTATGTCCTAGTGACAGAGACATGCTCAAACTTGGGACTGGAGTTGACTGGGGAGGGTGCATCTCACTGTTATATTACTGTTTAATGTTTAAGAAGAAACAAAGTCGGGGCTGGATCGATAGAACAGCAGGTAGTACATAGCCAACCCAGGTTCAGTTCCTGGCATCCCATATGGTCCCCCAGCATTGCCAGGAGTGTGATTCCTGAAGGCAGAGCCAGGAGTAACCCCTGAGCACAGTTGATGTGGACTTAAAAACCACCAAAAAGTAGAGAAGAAAGAAAATCTACAGTACAACATTAGACATATGACAAATTAAAAGGGGAAAGTTTCCAGTTGACATCTGAGCTGATGACCAACACAATCCTGAGAGTTTCAGATAACCTGAATTGTTGAATAACAAAGTGAATCTGCACTTTGTTGGCACCACCCCTGCAACAGCATAGTATTCTTGAGAAAGGTCTTGGGGACTTTCTCAAAAGTTGATAGTCCTATCACAGCTCTTTTCTCTTCTAGGCCAGGAGCAGGGACAGATATCAGAATTAGACATGACTTTTGAAGTTAATCTAAAAATGTCTGATATGATTATTCTTCACCCTTTCCCCCAGTGGTTCTGAAACACACAAATAAAGCTGATGAGAGACCCACAATTAATTTTTGAATGAATTGGGTCTGGAAGGCTTTCATGGAAAGCAGATCCTCGCTAGTTTTTCTCCTATGATTTTTTTTTTGTGGTTTTTTTTTGGGGGGGCCACACCCAGCGTTGCTCAGGGGTTACTCCTGGCTGTCTGCTCAGAAATAGGTCCTGGCAGGCACGGGGGACCATATGGGACACCGGGATTCGAACCGACCACCTTTGGTCCTGGATCGGCTGCTTGCAAGGCAAACGCCGCTGTGCTATCTCTCCGGGCCCCTATGATTTTTTTTTGTTTTGTTTTGTTTTTGGGTCACACCCGGCAGCGCTCAGGGGCTCCTCCTGGCTCTATGCTCAGAAATCACTCCTGGAAGGCTCAGGGGACCATATGAGATGCCAGGATTCGAAACATCGTCCTTCTGCATGCAAGGCAAATGCCAGACCTCCATACCATCTCTCCGGCCCCTCATATGATTTCTTAAGATAATAAGGATGCTTTATGTTTTCTTGCATTCTGATTCGGCTGACTGCTACACTGACCACCCCCTAACTCCTCACCTCAAAGAAATCTGCTCTCCAAGACTGTCTCCCTAGAGCTGATTAACCCCCCACCCCCAATTGGAAGATGGTTAACTTTCAGTGATGGTGGGAAGTATGAATAACCTTGGCTCCCTGGGCAGTAGAGAGCTGCCATGGGGCCCCTTTGCACCTGGCCAAATCACATCATCAGTTCCCCTGTGCTCCTAGTAAGAATGTTTTCTGCAGCTCCCATTACACAGTGATTTTAGACTCTGTATGAAGACACCATTTTAGGAGTTCCATCATGTCAAAGCAAGGGTTGGCTTAGGATATGGTCATTGGATCAGATGAGTTTTCATAGAAAATAACTGAATAGCCAGTTTTTCTTCCTTAACATATAAGAATGAACTAGGTGAGAATGTGAGGAGGTGACATTTGATTTTTTTAAGACCTCCTTAGAAGCATCTGCCCCCACAAAATTGGTTTGTATTGCTTGTCTCTGGTCTACAGCAAGACTGTTCTTTTGTTCTGCAGGTGTATTACAACACAGATGATGAGCGAGAAGGGTAAGACACTCTTTTCTTTCTCTTCAAACCCAACTTTGGTTCCAGCTGGTGAAAATAGCTCTGGGACCCCATGGACAGAGTTGGGGGACCCCTCTAATTCCAGAATCCAGAGTGAAGGAAGGCTTGAGTCTGGGTACCATCTGGGAGGAAAGTTGGAGCCATACTATTCTTCCAGTGTCTCCATCTCTCTTTCCTGAGTTCTGCTTTTGAACAACTAACTATTTTTCTCACTGCTCCATTTCTTCCATTCTGCATTCTCAAACAGTCCATTGGCTGATGTTTTTGTTGGGCCCTGGCACCAGAGAAAGCTGAGCTTGAGGCAAGTGCTGGGAGAGTGTGGGTCTGTTCTCATGCCTGGAAAGTCTTGCTGTGAGCTGTGAGCCCAGAGTCTGGAGTGGAGGCTGGTTTGTGTAAAGAACACAGAAAGCCATCCTCTGCTCCCCCTAAGGATGGAAGTTAGGAAAGTTCACCACAAAGACTCTAAGAGCCTTCCACATCTTGTGTGCAAGAAATCATGGCACTTACTATCTGTAATGTACATTGTAGGCCTGAGAATTTGAGGCTCTGAAAGGAACCTTCAATAATATTTGGAGGTTCCTATCTCCTTCACAATGTCACATTGGTGCCCTGTCCTTGAAAGGAGGTCATTAGAATGCTCCCCTGGATGGGAGAAGCCACCAGAATTTTCTCAGGTGTGGAACTCCCAACCAGTTTGTTCTTCATGGGTGTGAGAGAGTGAGGTTACACTGTGGGCCAGTTCTAACTCTCAGAAGTTACTTGGTCTGTTAAAGCCTCCTTCTAAGTGATGGGGAGAAAGGTGGACCTTTCTACTCATTGTCTTTACTTCTTTTTTTCTGGGTAAATCCTGTAGCACTCTCTTCCTCGTTTGGGGCTCAGGGACAGAACACAGTGGGAGGCTATGTGCCTCAAATGGAAGAGCACTAGGAAGAAAGGTCATTCTCAGCACCAGGAAGAAAAGTCAAATAACGTAACCTTTCTTCCATGTTCAAACAGCCCCATTTGCCCTGCTCTGTTGTTGGTAAAGTATAAGTGTCTCTCAACTACCACCAAGCATTGCAGTCATGCCTTTAAAGTTGAGTTTTAGAAGTCAACATAGATCTAAGTGACATCAGTTGGATGTTATCTTGGAATCATTTTTTCTTATGGCCTGTATGCTGACTTTCTCATAGAAGAATATCAGAATAATCTGTATCCACCTGGCTGTCTCTTTGTAGCATATGTAACACTGGAGTCTTGGTTTGTGTTACATGTCTTTGTCTGAAACCTCTAGGTCATTTTTTAAAGTCTACTCAAGCCAGATCTGCTCTATTTTTATGTAATCAGGTATTTGCTTGTTAAACATTTCAAGGTGAATTAAGTGAAGCAGACATGGCTGTGTTGATTTCCTAGAGAAGAGGCTGGCAAACCACCGCAGCTAAAGGACCAAATAGAAAAATCACATGCTATCTAGGGGGTGGGGAGGATGATGTGAAATTCAAATGTCCCTAAGTAGGATTTTATTAGAATGTGTTAAATTTATTAGAACATGTTTATTAGCCATGTTAAATTTCTCTATCTGGCAGCTTTCTTGACTTACAGTGGCAGAATTGAGTGAATGCATATGGAAACCATATGGCCTGAGATACTGAATGGCCTGGCAGTTATCAAAAATAAAGTACTTCTCTATTTTCTGAAGACTAGAGAATTTCAGAGCCCTGTTGATTAGGGTCCGCACCTTGTCCAAAGTCTGACCTTTAAGGTTTAAGTCCAAAATGTCTGAGATTCTGGTTCTTTCACTGGAAATTGTCATACAGAACTCATTTTCTGACTCACTGGACTCACTTCTCAGCATGCAGCCTACGTTTAGGACTGGACTCAGGGTTCTGGTCTTAGGCTTCCCTGGGCCTGGCGCCTTACCTCCAGAGGTTTCCAGAGACTTGACTGGCCCAGAACAGAAAAGGACTTTAGGAAGAAGAAAGTCTTCTTAAGGGTGAACAGAGCTGATGTTGGACCAGCAGGGAAAGAGATGGTGAAGCGAAGTACTGTTGAGTGAATATTTGGAACTGCTGGAAGCCATAGAAATCACTTCTGAACCATCATGGTTTGGGTTGTTTTGTTTTTTAATTTGGTGGTATTTGTTTGGTTGACTTGGTTTTTGTTGCTTTATGTTGTTTGTTTTGTTTTGAAGCCATATCCAGCATTGCTCAGGATTGACTGCTGTCTCTGTGCCCAGGGTGTCACTCCTGATAGTCCCAGGGGAACCATATGGGGTGTGAGGGATGGAACTGTAGTCAGTTGTCCTGAAGGCAAGTGCCTTATCCATTGCCTACCTCCCTTTTCCTCTTTGTTGTTAGTTTTTTGTTGTTGTTTGATTTTTGTTGTTGTTGTTGTTACTGGGTTTATTTTATTTGTTTATTTTGGGAGGGTTTGGGGGCACACTGGTAGTCTCGGGCTGCTTTGATCTTAGCACTCAGAAGTTACTCCCAGAGGTGCTCATTGGAAATGCAGAAAGGGATTGACCCCAGGACATGAGGAATACTACTTCAGCCCCTTTAACCATGTTTCAAACCCAGTCTGAAAGTTTTTATAAGCCTCCCCTGGTCCCTTTCTGCCAAAGGATACCACCATTAATTCAACTAGAGAATAAATAACTCCTGAAGGACACAGGCACCTGTAGGAATTTATTTGCAGTGTATTTGGTGTTTTCTTGGAGCCCACCAGGAAACTAGGCTTCACATGAATGGCTTTCCCACACTAGCCTGTGAACAGGCCCAAGTATTGTCTGGACTCTCAAAGGGGTTTCAAACTCGCGGCCCGCAGGCCGTTTGTGGCCCCCCGAACAACATTTTGTGGCCCTGCCCTAGAGGAATCTTTTTTTGTTTTGTTTTAGTTGTTTGGGTCACACCCCCCAATGTTCAAGGATTACTACTGACTTTGCACTCAAGGATCACCCCGACTTTGCCTCCTGCGGCCCCCAGGTAAATTGAGTTTGAGACCCCTGCTAGGATCTGGTGCTCAAAGGTCCCTGCCTGGCTGTCAGGCTGAGTGACTCTTCATGTTTTACCTCTTGCTCGGACCCAGATTTGTCCCCCTCACCCTATCTTCAGCCCCTAGCCCCAGGGCTTCCTTCCATACATCCATTCTCATCATTCTCACATCACCCTCTGTCCTGTCTGCTTCACTTGTTTGTAGTGCTAGGGGTTCAAATCTCGCTCCTTGTGCTTGGCTGGTTTGTTCTCCCTCACTGAGCCCATGCTTGGAGACAGAGGTTATGGAAAGACCGGAAGTCAGGGGCAGTCAGGCAGAACCCATTGACCACACAGCAGCAAGGCCACTCTAGACCCCCAACAACAAGCCTGCAGCCCTCTACAAGAAAGCAAAGGGTGGGCCTTGGGGACACTGTCCACTGCCATCTGCTCCCACCAGATGGAGGTGAAATGTATCTGTGGGGTCCCCTTATCGAGACAAAGCAGAGCTGCCTGTGCTGCTCTCAGAGCCTGCCCTGCACTTTGGACAGCCAGGAGAGAGGGACCCTGGGCACTGGCTGGGAAAAAGGGTTGGTGTTATCAGAAGGCCTCATTCCTGCTGCCCCTGTGCCTTGTGGTCTCATCGGAAAGTAGGAGTTGCAGGCCAGAGGGTAGAGACCTGATGGTTCCCTTAAATAATGGGTGTCTGGGTTCTGTTTCTGCCAGGACAGGGATGGGTGCCTAAGACTACAGAGGAGGATAAACTATATGAGTGGGGAGGTGGGAAAGGTGATGAAGTGCTCCCGGCTCCTCCCCTCACCACCATGCTCCCCTTTCTAGCAGCAGCGTCCTTGTCAAACGGATGTTCCGGCCAATGGAGGAGGAGTTTGGACCAGCTCCCACGAAACAGATGAAGGAAGAAGGGGTGAAGCGAGGTACGTTACCAGGGACAGATCCTGGCATACGGGTGCTTCACCCTGGGGCTCCCTCACCACCTTCTTCTTGTCTAGTAAGTCTAGCCCTTGAACCCATCTAATCAAAAGCCTTCAGCAAACACTAGTTATTGCTTATTTTTTTAAATAATATTTTTATGTAAGCATGAAGATTACAAACATGATTGTAGTTGGGTTTCAGTCATAAAAAGAACAGCCCCTTCACCAGTGCAACATTCCCAAACCAATGCCTCCATCTCCCTCCTCCTCCACCCCCTGCCTGTATTCGAGTAAGGCATTCTCTACTCTCACTCATTAATATTGTCATGGTAGTTGTTAGTATAGTTATTTCTCTAACTGCACTCACCGCTCTTTTTTGTTTGTTTGTTTGTTTGTTTGCTCAGAAATAGGTCCTGGCAGGCACGAGGGACCATATGGGACGCGGGGATTCGAACCAACCACCTTAGGTCCTGGATCGGCTGCTTGCAAGGCAAACGCCACTGTGCTATCTCTCCGGCCCCACTCACCACTCTTTGTGATGAGCTTCATATCATGAGCCGGTCCTTCTGGCCCTCATCTCTGAGCATTATTACAATAATATCTTTTATTTTTCTTAAAACCTATGGATGAGTGAGACTATTCTGTATGTATCTCTCCCTCTGACTTATTTCACTCAGCATAAATGTTTTCATGCCCATCCATGTATAGGAAAATTTCATGATTTCATCTCTCCTGATGGCTGCTAATATTCTGTTGTGTATATGTACCACAGTTTCTTTAGCCATTCATTTGTTGAAGGGCATCTTGGTTGTTTCCAGAGTCTGGCTCTTGTAAATAGTGCTGCAATGAATATAGGTGTGAGGAAGGAATTTTTGTATCGTGTTTTTGTGTTCCTAGGGTATATCCCTACTAGTAGCATAGCTAGATCATATGGGAGCTCAATTTCCAGTTTCTTGAGGATTCTCCAAATAGTTTTCTATAAAGGCTGGACTAGATGGCATTCCCATCAGCAGTGAATGAGAGTTCCTTTCTCCCTACATCCCCACCAGCACTGATTGTGCTTGCTTTTTTGTGATGCCAGTCTCTGTGGCATGAGATGGTACCTCATTGTTGTTTTGATTTGCATCTCCCTGATGATTAGTGATGTCAATCATTTTTTCATGTGTCTTTTAGCCATTTGTAATTCTTTGAGAAATTGTCTGTTCATTTCTTCTCCCCCTTTTTTGATGGGCTTATATGTTTTTTTTCTTGTTAAGCTCTGTCCGTACCTTGTATATCTTAGATATTAGCCCCTTGTCTGATTGGTATTGAGTGAATAGATTCTCCTATTTTGTGATGGCTTTTGTATCCTAGGCACTAATTTCCTTTGAGGTACAGAAGCTTCTTAGCTTAATATAATTTCATCTGTTTATCTCTGCTTCCACTTGTTTGAAGAGTGCTGTTTCCTCTTTATACCTTTAGGCTCAATGTCCTGGAATGTTTTTACCTATGCGTTGTTTAATATACCTTGAAGTTCTAGGTCTGATATCAAGGTCTTTAATCTATTTGCATTTGACCTTTTTGAACAGTTTTAGATGGAGGTCTGAGTTAGCTTTTTTGCAAGTGGCTGACCAGTTGTCCCAATACCTCTTGTTGAAGAGACTTTCTTGCTCAATTTTACATTTCTTGCCCCTTTATCAAAGATAAATTGATTGTCTTTGAATATTCTTTGAATATTCAAGTCTATTCCACTGACCTGAGGGTCTGTCTTTATTCCAATAACATGCTGTTTTAATGACTATTGTTTTATAATACAATTTAAAGTTGAGGAAAGTGATGCCTCTCATATTCCTTTTCCCAAGGGTTGCTCTAGCTATTCGTGGGTATTTATTGTTCCAAGTGACGTTTGGGAGTGTTTGATCCACTTCTTTGAAGAATGGCATGGGTATCCTTAGAGGGATTGCATTAAATCTATACAATGCTTTGGGGAGTATTGACATTTTAATGATGTTAATTCTCCCAATCCATGTGTCCTCTCTTATTTCATGAAGCAGTATTTTGTAGTTTTTTTTTTTTTGTATAGGTCCTTCACGTCTTTAGTTAAGTTGACTCCTAGATATTTGAGTTTGTGTGACACTAATATGAATGGGATTTTTTAAATGTCCATTTCTTTTCATCATGATTAGTGTATAAGAAGTCCATTGATTTTTGCATGCTCTCAGGACCTGTGCACAGGCCTGGCAGGCACAAAGCCCCAAATTCAATTCCCAGCATCCCATGAACCATTATTCATGGAGTTCTGCTGACTCCAGGTCCAGGCTGAGAAGCATTAGAATAGCACCACTGGTCACATTAGAGCACTGCTGGAAATCATATACACACACACACACACACACACACACAGGCACACACACATCACAAAATAAAACCCTCCATAGTCATTGTCGCCTGCATCTGTATGTAGTGTCTGCTTGCTTATTGGGATTCTTTTTTGTTGTTTGTCGTATGAGGGTGTCTTGTGACATCCAGCAAAGCGCAGGACTATCACACCTGATGGAACTCAGGGGACCAGATGCAGTGCTGGGAGTTGAATCTGGATTGGCTGTGGGGCCTGAGCATTAACCTTCATGCTGTCTCTCTGCTCCTGCTCCTGACAAAACAACTCCTTTTTAAACCATTTCTTTTATTAAATTAGCATGAGATACAGAGTTAAAAAGTTGTTGATAGTTGCATTTCTGTCATACCCTGTTTCAACACCCATCCCATTACCAATGTTTATTTCCTGCCACCAATTTCCCCATTTTCCTCCCATCCTTCACCCTCTACCCCCACCAGCTTGCCTCTATGTCAGGCACTTTTCTTCTCTTTTCCTCCCTCCCTTTTCCCTTTAGACACTAGTTTGCAATACTGTTACTGAAGGGGTAGCATATATTTCTCCTTTCAGTACCCAGTTCTTGTCCAGAGTGGTTGCTAACAGCTATCATTATCATAAAGGTCCCTTCCCTATCAGAACTCATGTTCCCATTTTACAGAAGCCAAAAGAGAGAGCAAGATCAAGGGTCTTGGCCCTGGAACTCATAAATGTAGTGAAGCAGAGATTTAAGTCTGGATTCTGCTCCAGGTCTTACACAGTTCCAGGGACTCTAGTGATAGACCATCAGGAGCCTCCAAATAACTGTGTGCTGGGATGGGGGGGGGGGCAGGGGAGAGCTCAGCTGTTGGAAAATGAAAAGGCTGAGTTTTGTTTTGCCTTTTTGGCTACATCCAGTGTTACTCAGAGGTTACTCCTGGGTCTGTGCTTAGGACTCAGTCCAGGCAGGCCTTGAAGGACCATATGCAATGCTAGGGATTGATTAGGGTCAGCCACACACTCAGAACAAACTCTTTCCCCGTTCTACAATCTCTGGCCCCTGAAATTATTTTCAGAGCAAAATAAGAGTAAAATTTTCTATGGATGGGACTGGAGTAGTAGCTTGAAGGTTGGGGGCATATACCTTGCTTGTGCAAGGACAGGAGTTTGATCCTCAGCACCACATGACCCCTGAGATTTCTTTCAGGGAAGATATTCTGGTGTCCCCACCACCACCGCCACTAAGGCTTCTCTAGTGACCTTCCACATGGTTCTTTTCCTCCCTAAATGCACACTGTTCACAATAACCAGAATCTGGGAACAACCCAAATGTCCTAGAACAGAAGAGTGGATGAAGAAACTGTGGTATATCTACACAATGGAATACTACACACTGTAAGGAAAAATGAAGTCATGAAATTTTTTATTCATGGGTGGATATGAAGAGCATTGTGCTGAGTGAAATAAGTTAAAGGGAGAGTCTGGGACAGACATAGAATGATCACACTCATATGTATGTTATATAAAAAAAGATAGTTTGGTAACAACACCAAAAGACAATAGAGCCAAGGACCAGGAGGACCAGTCCATAGTAGAAAGCTTGCCGCAAAGAGCAGGGAAGGGCAGTTAGAGCAGAGAAGGGACCATTATAACAATGTGAGTTGGAAGTGACCACTCTGGACAAGAACTGGGTGCTTAAGGGAGATGAAGAAATTCATGATACCCCTTCAATAACAATATTGTAAACCACAGTGCCTAAAAGGAAAAAAGAGAAAGAGATTTTTTTTTATAAAGACAGGTAGAAGGAAGGACAGGAAGGAAAGTGGGAATTTGGATGGCTAGAAATGTGCACTGGTAAAGGAATGGAGGTTGGAGTTTGTGAAACTCAGTCATGAACAACTTTCTAAATATATCATGGTGATTCAATTAAAAATTTATTTAAAAAGAAGAAATACATCAAATCCTCCTGCTAGGGGGGCCGGAGAGATAGCATGGAGGTAAGGCGTTTGCCTTTCATGCAGGAGGTCATCAGTTCGAATACCGGCGCCCCATATGGTCCTCTGTGCCTGCCAGGAGCAATTTCTGAGCCTGGAGCCAGAAATAACCCCTGAGCACTGCCGGGTGTGACCCAAAAACCACAAAAAAAAAAAAATCCTCCTGCTAATTAAATTCTGGGCAGTGGGGTGGGGATACCCAAATAGAACCTATGCTGGGTGAGAAGAGCCCCTAGGCAGAACCATAACACTGCACTACAGACTTGCTCTGAAAATTGGGGAGAGAATGGAAGGAAGAAGGTACTAAGTGCCCTAGCTCTGTTTCCTCCTACAGCTGTGTGGGTTACATGGCCCAGTGGGTATTTTTCTGCCTGGGCTTGAACCCAGGCTTGGCAGTGGGGTTTGACCTCTGTCCTCTGCCTGCTGGCCAGGGCCAGGGGGAACCCTCTTGGCTCTCTTCCCTGCCCTGGATGGAGGAACCAGTATGCCATGGCCTGTGCCTGCTCAGTATGCCCACCAGGGGGCTGCAGCCACGCACAGTGCTATGGTTCATCTTGTGCATCTCTTGAGAGGCCCGGGTCCCCTTCTCTTTCATTCTGTCCACTTCTGGTAACCAAGAGTGCCTCCCTCATCAATGGCACTGGGACCTCACAGAGCCCCTCATGAAGGTATGCATTGACTGTGATCCCGGTTTTATAGAGACAACCAGGACTTAGCGAGCTGAGAGGGTCCAGGTGCACCAGCAGGCCAGACTGGGGTCCCAGGCATGTTGTATGATCTTGGATTCTCAGACTCTCTGGCTATGTGGCTCTTCTTGCACCTAAACAGTTGCAGGTCATCAATCCATGGACGGGGCTGGGGTCAGAAGGAGACACCATAATGTGCTCTTGGGCCCATGCTGGGAACTCTTTCTTGAGCCAGGAGCAAGTGCCCTAGAGCCTGTCTGTGTCATCCCTGGCCACGGAAGATCTATTCCAGGGTGCCGTCTGATTCAGGGATACCATGGTAGGAGGCCTCTGTGTTCCCCTCACTCACTCTGTCCCCTTCTCTCCCCCAGTGCTCTTGTATGTGCGGAAGGAAACGGATGATGTGTTCGATGCTTTGATGCTGAAATCTCCCACAGTGAGGGGTCTCATGGATGCGGTAAGTTATGCAGCCCCTCAGCCCCCTGTCTGCTCTATTTTTCTGAGCTGCACTCTCTTTCTGGGCTGGAGGGAGCCAGATGTGTGTGTGGGTCACTTCTGGAGGAACTTAGGGATTATTCTTGGTTCTGGCAGCACTTGGAGACCAGAAGCAGAGTCAGGGTTGGCCTCATACAAGGTAAGCAACTTAACCCATGTACTGTCTTGGGTTCTTGGACTCTACCTACAGAAAAGCTGTCCTGGAGAAGACTCCAGAAGAAGGTTCCTAGAGCAGAAGAGAAAATCATGTGTTTATTGGCACATCAAGGAATTGGCCTTGCTGCCAGCTTCCGGTCCCTTTAAGGCAAATTAGAGCGAAGAGGCCAGAAAGAAAGAGAAAGCTATGAGTGTCCCTAGGTCTTGGTGTGGAACCAATTAGACACTTTTACCTTTCAAAGCTGCACAGAACAAAAGCCATTAGTTAGGGCAGGTTCAATTGCTGCAATGGAAGTGACTAAAAACAAAAATGTGGTCTCTCTGGATTAAAATATCATATATAGCATGCAAAATTCTGGTGGCTAGAGGAAGACTGAAGACTGAAGAAGGCAATTGAGTCTATCTGGGCTTAGGAAACTTAGTTATCACTTATGGAAATGGGGGGAACTCCCAAATGGTACTCAAAGCATTCAGAGAGCACACTGGTGATTCCAATGGCTTAGTGTGAGGATCTGAGTATGCAGTGCAAGTGGCCTCTGGGATTTAACACAGAGATGCTGTGGACTATATGGTGCCCAGGATAGAATTGGTGCCACCCAGGCAAATGTCTTTGCTTCTGTGCATCATTCTAGGTCCACCAATAGGTCATTCTGCATCTTGTATTATCCACCTGAGTAAGATCTTCATGTGATGCAATGGGAAGGCATGAGGATTTCCAACTTTTGTCCACTTTTCCTCCCCCCACATATACCTAAGTCTCAGAGATCCAAGGCATCACAGAGCTGTGGCCACCTTGGGATTGTCAGGACAACTCAGCACTCCTGATTGATTGGGAGACCCAGCACATTGAAGCATCCTTGGGGCTGTAGAGGGAAGCATTAAAATGTGTGGGATGGCGCCCACTCATGGGAGTAAAGGTGATGTGGGTTCTGTGGCTGCTTCCTTTCACTGTAGCATTCTGATTTTGGAATACCTCTACACCATAATGGGAATAACAACTTTGATCTTTTTTCGCTGGTAACTAATATTCTAGTAGGTGAAGCACAATATTTGTTTTTCCAGCCATTGGTTAGCCCTGTTTGTATTTCTCCATCTTCTTGTTTTGTTTTGATTATTGGGTCATACCCATCAGTGCTCAGGGGTTACTTCTGGCTCTGTGCTTTGAAATTATCCCTAGCTGACTTGGGGGACCATATGGGATGCCGGGATTCGCATCACCATTCATCCTGGATTGGCTGTTTGCAAGGCAAAAGCTCTACCACTGTGCTATCTCTCCAGCCCCCATGTTTTCCCATCTTTCAGGTGTTGTGAAGAGTAGGGCAGAGGCCATCAAAGTGTGTGTTCATACCAGCACTGGGTGAAGTTACTGGCAGGTACAACTTGTCACAGCCTGTCTGGTGCCCCTTGCAGGAAATAGCAAGAACAGGTTCATATAGAGAGACAGAAAGGTTTAGAGAGGAGTGGGGCAATGAGGAGCCACTGCTTTATGACTTTCCTGTCAGAAAGAACAGTGAAACATTCTGGAATGGGAGGATCTTGGAGAGCCATAGCCATTGTAAACATGCTGAAAGCACTGAATTGTCCACTTAAAATGGGTCAAAATGGTGAATTATACGTGTTAAAAAAAACACAGTCAGAGGCCGGAGCGATGGCGCAAGCGATAAGGCATCTAGCCTTATGCATGCTAACCTAGGATGGACCATGGTTTGATCCAATATGGTCCCATATGGTCCCCCAAGCCAGGAGCAATTTCTGAGCGCATAGCCAGGAGTATGAGCATCACTGGGTGTGGCAAAAAACAAACAAACAAAAAACAATAAAACCCAAACTCAAAAAAGCAAGCAAACAAACAAAAAACGCATTCATACCCTAACCCTAACTATTAACCCTATTCCTTAGCCTATCCCAACCCTAAACCTAACAATAACATTTACACTAACCCCAATCTAACCCTAACCCTAATACTAGTATTATACAAACCCTAACCTAACCCTAAACCATAAACCCTAACCATAACCATAACCACAACCATCATCCCTTAACCCTAACTAAACTTAATCATAAATCTAAACTCTCTCTCTCTCTCTCTCTCTCTCTCTCTCTCTCTCTCTCTCTCTCTCTCTCTCTCTCAATGGGCAGGGAGGAGGCTCAAAGGACTTGACAAAAGGCTCTTCCTGTGGGAGACCTGGCTGGATTCCCTTAGCACAATGGGATATCACCCCAGAAAAACACATTAAATAATCATTCATTAATCAAATTAAAAACAAAAGCGGAAAACCTCAAGGAAGTTTCCATGGCAGATTTCACTCTAGCTCCTGGAGTGTGGCTCTTAACGCATCCCCTGGTGTACTTCTGAGCAGGACATGCACGTCCCAGCAGGGTGACCATCTGCTTTGGAGTTTGGCGATGGAGTTTGTTGTTACTGAAAATGCCCTCTGTCAAGGGAAAACAAAACCAGAATGGAACCCAGCAAATGTATGGTCTCAGTAATCCAAGTTGGGTTGTTGAGCTTTTCTTCCCCACATCGGGATCATATCTGGCTCTCCTGAGGGGTCCTTGAGAGTGCCAAGAATCAAACCCACTTTTCAGGCATATCTTCTGCCTTTCCCCTACCTCCCAGCCCCGAATCAGGACTGGATAAAATTACCCTCAAATTGCCAGAGGATGAAGTGGGGAGCTGGAGATACTCCAATGTTAGAGCTTAGTGGACTAATGTCATCGCCCACTCTCATCCTTCAGATTGTATTGTGAACCCGAGTCTAAGGCAGAGGATGAGTCCAATAGTCACAACACCCTGAGCTGATCTGACTGAATTGAAGGTGGAATGGAGTGGGGGTTAGAAATCTATTTACTAGGGAGGTGTAAGGGGGTGTTGAACTTTAGGCAGGAGTGACCAAAGCTTTGTCAACTCCTCTTGCTGTCAGTTTTCACGGCCAGAGGATGAGTGAGTGCATTGGTGTGAGTTTATTCAGACCCAGATAGTCCGAGATGCTTTGGGCTCTGAGCAAGTCTGCCAGACTGTGAGAAACTCAGTTTTCTGGGAATATTTCCACAGCATTAGGGATATATGAAAACTGCAAATTTTCTATTTCTGGGGATATTTGGATATTTGCTACTCAGGCTTCCTCCATTCATATTGCTGGAAATTTGCATGATTGTGTTTTTTCTCAGAGTCATCTTTTTATTTTTTAATGATTTTTATTGTGGTAAAAGTGAATTACAAATCCTTCACAGTAATATTTAAAGCAGGAACATAGTGACAATGAATGAGGGCCATTCTCACAACCAGTGTTGTCCTCCCTCTACCCCTGTTCCCAGCATGCACCCCACATCTCCCTCCTTTACCCCCCCCCATAGTACTAATGGAACTGTTCCCCACTCATATCGCTTGTTGTAGATTGGGTATCAATTCTGTTGTCGTTGACTTTGTCATTGCTATTCAAGTCTGATCATTTTTTATTTCCACCAAATGAACATACAACTGTCTGGTCTTGGTACTATCAGGGGAAAAAAGGCAAACAAAAAAGAGAAGAGCTAGAAGAAGTCCATCTAGGTGTTATAAATATCCATTTAGAAGAAGGAAGGGAAAAAGAAGAAAAAGGTAGAAAAACAAAACCAAACCACAAAAACAATAAGAGAGTAACAACAAAATTACAAAACAAAACAAAAAACAAAAACCATCAGGTATGGAAAAAAAGAAGAAAAAAAAAAAAAGCACAGACCAGCAACTTCTTTAAAAAAAGGGGAGGTGGTATTTCTTCTTTTCTTCTTCCTTCTCCTTCTCCTCCTCCTTCTCCTTCCTCTTCTTCTTCCTCTTCTTCTTTTCTTCCTTCTCCTCCTTCTCCTCCTTCTCCTTCTTCTTTTCTTCTTCTTCTTCTTCTTCCTCCTCCTCCTCCTCCTCTTCCTCCTCCTCCTCCTCCTCCTCCTTCTCCTTCTCTTCTTCTTCTTCTTCTTCTTCTTCTTCTTCTTCTTCTTCTTCTTCTTCTTTCTTCTTCTTCTTCTTCTTCTTCTTCTTCTTCTTCTTTCTCTTCTTTCTTTCCCCCCTCTTCTTCCTCCTCCTCTCCCTACCCCTCCTCCTCCTCCTCCTCCTCCTCCTCCTCCTTCTCCTTCATGGTAAATATTGGGGAAATTTGAACAGGAATTCCCTTGACCTAAGAGATACAAGGTTTCTCTGCCCTTGAAGCATACTGCCATGGGAACAACTATAGGCTCCATGCTTACTTATTTACACCCCCCAAGGTCTTTTTATGGGGCCAGGAAACTTTTCACTCAGATGTGGGTGATGACATCCTGCCTCTGTAGCAACAGATCTTGTTATTTGCGTAGGTCATAGGGCGAAGACTAGGAGAGAGTTTTTCTTTATGGTTCTAGGAGTTCTGTTCCATCACTGTTGTAATCAGTTTTCTGTAATTAGTGGTTTTGGTTTTTGTTCAGATCCTAGGACAGAGTCTGGGGTATAGTCTTTCAGCATAGTTCCAGAAGTTCTGCTCAGTCACAGTTGTCAGTCAGACCTCTGGAATTAGAGATCTTGGTTTTTGTTTAAATCCTAGGCTGAGGCCTAGGCTAGGAACTTCCTCATTGGTTCCTCAATAGGTTCTGTCCAGACCATATTTGTCAAAGTCAGTCTTCTGTAGATAGTGATTTTGGTTTTTGCTTAGGGAAAAGGATGACATGACTCCTGGTTGCATCATACCATTCGGTGATGAGATAGGGCAGCCCTCTCTTAGCTCAACTTGTCATTTTCTCATGTCAGGATGTCATGTTAAAACTGGTGCAAGTTGGTGCCAGGACGATATTCGGAGTTTCCCTGGAAGGAGTTTGGTTCCTGGTGCTGTTGCTGGGACCTGTGTTGGTTCCAGATCTGGGATTTGGGGTTCTCTCAGAGTCATTTTTGTGGGTGATTTTTATGGATGGTTCTTGGGGCTTGAGCCATTTAAAAAAATTTAAATTACTGTTTAAACACCATGATTACAAGGTTGTTCATACAAGGTTGTTCATACATGTGGATTAGTTTTTACAAAGTTGTTCATGATTGAGTTTCAGTCATACAATGTCCCACATCTTTCACTAATGCTCATTTCCAGCCACCAATGTCCCTAGTTTTCCCTCCAACTCTCCTATCCTCTCCCCTGCCTGACTCTGGTGCAGACATTTTTCTTCTCTCTCTCTCTCTCTCATTCTTTCTCTTTTTTTTTGGGGGGGGGCCACACCCGGCGGTGCTCAGGGGTTACTCCTGGCTGTCTGCTCAGAAATAGCTCCTGGCAGGCACGGGGGACCATATGGGACACCAGGATTAGAACCAACCACCTTTGGTCCTGGATCGGCTGCTTGCAAGGCAAACACCACTGTGCTATCTCTCCAGGCCCCATTCTTTCTCCTTTTATTTCCATATTAGGCACTGTGGCTTGCAATATTGTTCTTAAAGGAGTACCATGCATATCACTTTCCCTCCTCTCAGCACCTGGTTCTTGTCCAGAGTGATCATTCCCAACTATTATTGTCATAGTGGTCCTTTCTCTGCCCTAACTACACTCCCCTGTTCTTTGTGGTAAGCTTTCTACCATGGACTGGCCAAAGTTATTTTTGTGGGTGATTCCTAGGGATTAAACTCAGGGCTGCCGTCATCCTTGCACTGGCCTTGCTTCCTCTTCCATGTGTTAGTCTGACCCATGTGACATCTATTTGGATGTGTGTGATGCTGGACCAGGGTCAAGTTGAACTCACCCTGGACTTTCTTCCAGATGGACCACCTCTCTAAGCCAACACAGTATTCAAACTCTCTTGCTGACTGCAAGTCGAAACTGTACTTAAATCAAATGCTGAATTCCCGCGTGGGGAGGACTGGTTTCAGCATTTGTCTAGAGTGCTGTAACAGCTTGCAAAGGAAAAGGGGGTTTGAGTGTTAGGGTGCTGAGAGAAGGGTTCCCTTGGGCATCCTGGAATTGATGTAAGGAGCAAGACCCAGACAACCTCTCCTAACTCAGACTGGCCTACCTTTCCTGGCTCATCTGCCTTTCGTGTTTGGCGTTACAGATATCCGAGAAGTACGGGCTCCCGGTGGAGAAGATCGCCAAGCTTTATAAGAAAAGCAAAAAGGGGTAAGAACGGGGTGGGATTTCCGTGGAGTCTTGAGCCAGAACTGGCTTTTGGAGTCTTCGAAGACTGGATGGTCCTTGTTCCATTCTGCTCTCACTTCCACCAGTCTGGCCCAACCCTTAAAGAGTTCAGCACTGCCAGCGTCTGCTCAGCATTTGGAGGAGCAAATGTCTTGGGGGAGCAGGTATCATTAGGGAGCTTGGGAGGGAGCAAAGCACCCTATCTCCTACAGTGAGCATTTCCAGTGAGCTGATAACAATGCAGGATCTAAGATAGCTGGCACCCGGCCATCTCTCGGAGCCACATGATCAGAATGAGCTTCTTCTTGGGGTTTCAAACAAGAGCTCTTGTTTATCGCCTGCCCTATCTACTCATCACTTACTCTCCTCACTGTCAAGGAGTGGACTAGTTCAGTGCAGAGGAACAGGTCCTAATTGGTAAAGTGGGGGACTTTGGAGTGAGGCAAAGCATGATTTTCCAAATCCCAACTCAGCCTTGAACTCCTAGAGGAATCTGGGAAAATATTTTACCCCTGAGAAACGTCTCCATCTTCCATGTGGAAAATGGCCCTGACCTCCTTCCCCCTCCTTAAAGGTTGTTGTGGAGGAAAGGGAGGGCCAAATGCCCAGACCCAGATTGGTCAAAGTTAAGTGGGTATTTGATGCCTTATTCAGAGGCAGTTCAGCTTTAAGAAAGCATAGGATGGGCCGGAGTGTTAGCACTATGGTAGGGTATCTTATATGGTCCCCCAAGCCTGTAGGAGCAATTTCTGAGCACAAAACCAGGAATAACTCCTGAGCACTGCTGGGTGTGGCCCTAAAACAAACAAACAAACAAAAAGAGCACATTGGACATTCCACTCTTCAGGTACCACCACTGACTTGGGTAAAAGCTACTGCTACTTCGGGACCTCACTTGGCTTGACCATTGGTAGACCTCACTGGCCAAGCATATTATCTCTGCCTGCTTTCAGGAGTCCTGAGGAGAGTTCTGAGTGGAAAGAAGAAAGTGTAGGAAAGTTATTTTTGGTCCGTCTTGGCCTCTTGCTCCTTTCCACTTTCCTAACCTGTCCCCCTAGCTCATGTCCCCACTGTGTCCCCCTTCCTCTCCAGCATCCTGGTGAACATGGATGACAACATCATCGAGCACTACTCAAATGAGGACACCTTCATCCTCAGCATGGAGACTGTGCTGGAAGGCTTCAAGGTCACGCTCATGGAGATCTGAGTCCCATGGCCTTGCTCCCTGGAGAAGGAGCCCCCACGCCCAGCACCCCTGTCTTCCCATCTCACAACTGCTGTTACAGACTCGTGTGGGCCGGCAGGGTGAAGTGAACCCTGTCCTCGCCCCCCACACACCCAGCTCCTGCTGAGGGACGAGCCCAGCTGGAGCCCCTCAGGAAGGTACCTGGGACTGCCGTTCCCTTTATTTATTGTCCACCTTTTCCCAAAGAGCCGGATTTGTCATTGTCCCATTGGACTCGGTGTCTCTGAGCACCTGGGCACAGCAGGGCTCCTGGGAGTGGAGAGAAGAGGTGGATGTTTTCTTACTGGACAAAGGCCCGGTGGTCTTGGAAAAGGTCCTTCTGGGAACCCCCAGTGGGTAGCAATCAAGGCCTAGCACCAGGGACACTGGCCTGGGGTGGGCAAAGCCTTTAGCCAACCACTGGGCTCTTGTAGATAGTGTTTATAATATTGCAATAATATATTTGACCTGTGCCACTGGGTCATGTGACTGCTGTGGGGTGGGGGGAGGGTAAGATGGGGTGTCTGCCGCTTCTGACCAGAGCTATCTTCCTTGGTTTGGGGTGCCCACACCAGCCCTCCAAGGGTCCCACAGAGGGCCCCAGTTTTTCCTTCACCCCATTACTCTTCAAAGGCGCTTAGCTCTGTCTCCTTCTGAGCTGTTGCTTGGTGAAGATCAAAGGCTCTCAGACCCCAGTCCCCCAGCATCAGATCTCCCCCAAGTCTTGGGCTTTCTGGGAGATGCTGGAGAGTGCCATCAAGGCCTGTTGAGTTGGGTACGACAGCAGAACTCAGTGCATCAAGGCTCACCAGCACAGCCCCCCTCTCCAGCAGCCCATTCATTGGCCAGTTGGGGCTGTTTTTGGCAACACTGCTGGAGGCAGGTGATTAGCTGCCTGTGCTCCTGTGACTATAGGTGGAGAGAACCCCCTAACCCCCTCTTATGATACCAATCCCAGAACAGACTCGGGAATGGGGGGCAAGTGTTATCCTGGAGATGAGAAATATAAGCCCCTGATAACTCCTCAAGTTGTGAACTGTCCAGGCTGCCATTCTTGAGAGAAGTGTATGCGGGGTACAGGTTGGAAAAGATCCCAGTGTACCCTTAGTGGGTTGAAGCATTAACTTTTGAGGCTCCAGACAGCCTGGCATGGTTCTAAGCATGGGTCCTGTTTGTTTGTAAAGCACTTTGAAGTCTTCCTTGGGAGCTCACTCTCCCTACCTGTCCCTAGGGGGAGGGGGACTCCCACCCCAAACAGCTCCTGGACCCACAGCAGGAAGTGGAGCTGCCCCAGTGGCTATTTCTCTTGGCAGCTGCAGGGGGCCTAAAGCCAAGGCAAGAGGGCAAGGTGCCCAGACAGACTGTGAGTGGTCAATGGGGACACTGGCCACATTCATATATGGGTTTCTTCTGCCTCCTCCCATTTCCCATCTCCCCCGTTGTGACCTGCCCAGAAGCTTTCAACAGCTCAGCTCTGGCCCTGCTCTAATTGGACAGATACATGTCATAAGTGGCCAATGTATGATGTACTTCCTGCTCCTGGCTAAGGGGTGGTTACAGAGCAGGTTGGCAGGTGTACTAAGGCCTCCTGTTGTGACCTGGACTTTAGGGAGGAGAGAAAATGGGGGCCCCTCTCTTAGGTCACCTTCCTTCTCTCTCTCCGGCCTTGTTTGAACCATGGTGATACTCCAGCCTGAAGAAAATGGTGAATCTTGGCACTTCTGCCTGATTCACACAAGGGTGAATCTTTTGTACCTGGTGGCTACAATCAGAAGAAAGATGATGAGGTCAGGGTCACCCAAGGGGGGGGGGTAATAAAGTGTCACCTCCCACTTGATTTTGAGTCTTCCTGGCTTTGCTGTGACATGTCCTTAGCAGAAAAATCTCCCCATGCAAAAACACTCCAGAAAGATAAGAAGACTTACCTTCTCTTTCCCTCTGTTTTTCTTCTTGACCCTTAAATTAATCACAATCAGAGACTGAAGCTTTTAGAAGAAAAATCCATGTAAGATGTCGGACACATTAAATAAGTTATTATGGAAATTTCCAAATCTCTTAGGCTTTAGGGGATATTCGGAAAGTGGGACATATCACAAAATTCGATCCCATGTCATCTTGGAATAAGATGCGAACAGACAGGCATGTCTCGGCCCAGAAACTTAAGAAGTGTGAAGTGGTTCAAACATTTATTTTCTGAGGGTTTGTGCCAAATTCTATGAACAGCCCTTTTTTAAAGTCAAGCAAGGAGATGGATGCATGGATGGATGGGTGGATGGATGGATGGACAGTTTGTGCTCATGTTTAAAAACAAAAAAAGGCAATGTAAGTTAATAGTTTTGTAAATGGGAGAGGGGAAGTCTATAAACTATAAATGCAGTTATTTTATTTTTTGTACATTTTTAAGAAGAAAAAAATAAATATTCCTAACATAAGAGTGAGTGGCTGTGTTGAGCTTTTCAAGAGGGGAGCTGGGAAGGCCAGTTTTCTTTTGGGCCCCTTGTGGGTGGCCAAATGCTTCATCGAGGACCACGTATCTCCTCTTCTGGGGGATTGTGGCCCATTCCATTGTTAAGTACGAAGAAGGTAAAACCATGACCCCAGGTTTCTTAATCTCAAAGTTGGTTGCTGGGCTAGGAGATGGTTCCAAGGGTTGCAGCTTTGAATTGTTCAACCAGCTGTCATTGGGAGTGGGCCCTAAATACTACTTTGGAAAATCCCCACCTCAAACAAGAAGTTCTCTGTTTCCTTAGTTCATCTACACCAGCCTCTATACAGTGTTAAAAGCCACAAGGCACAATACTAATTTTCTGCAACATGGTCTGTTGGTCTTGTTAGTGTCTTGTTGTCAACCAGCTGTGATATGAATGCTTTCATTTATTGTTCCCATTTTGATCAGTGTCTCCTTAGCGACCACCACACTCCTCATTTCCTCCTGTGTTGATCTCTCTGTCCCCAACAAGCTGCCTTTCTAGATCCATCTGCATCTTAACTCTCTCCCTACCCATGTCTAAAATCCTCCAATCCCAAAGGCTACAAGTGTGAACATTTTCTCTGACCCCCTTCACCCCTAAAGGGTCCACCCAGCACCTGTTTGCTGGACCGGTGGGCAAGGAAAAGAAAGCGAGGAGATGGGCTTCTGAGGAGCATTTGGGGAGTTCCTAAGCTTAGAAATGGGCCATAAGACTCTTTGGTCATGACCTAGTTCCATGGTCTCCATAGAAGGCAAGGCCAATCCCTTCAAAAACCTCCACTTCAGATTCATTCAGACCCAATTTTGATGGGAAAACATTAGATGAATGGACTTTTTGGTCTACCACCCAGCATTCCTAGTGGTCCTTTATCCCTGTATTTCCCTGAACTCCACTCTATGGGACTTTAAGTTCACTGTTTCTAGAAAGCACAGTGAGAGCTTCTGATCAGCCAGAAGAAAGGAAGGGGAATGTTGAAAGATCAAAGTCATCTACTTGTCCTCTAGGTACCTCTCATGTACCACAACAGAAAGATTCATTTCTGTTCAGTTGTGGACATGCTTCAGGCTACTTTGTGGTCATTTTTGAAAGAGCTGGACTAGCTGAGCTGTGAGCTTGGTCTCCTGTTTCTTTGCTAATCAATTCGACCTGCCCTTCCCAATGTATATCCTTCAAGATGATAGTGCTTGGGACTGTGTTAGGTCATCATTGAACACTATGTGTGCCCAGTAAGTAAGTAAATACTGGTATTTTGAGGATGAATGTTGATTTATCTGTCTATCTGATGGGATATTAGTGGCAGCGCTGGATTTAATGATGATGGCAGAGGCCAAAGCAATAGTACACTGGCTAGGGCATTTGCCTCGAGTGTAGCTGACCCAGATTCAACCCCCAGCATCCCATATGTTCTGAGCCCACGAGGCTTTATTCCTGAGTGCAATGCAGTGCCAGGAGTAAGTCCTGAACATCACCAGGTATCATCCCCAAACCAACTAACCAACCAACTAACAAAGTAGGCAGACAGAGCCACCCAGAGCATTCATTATCTTTTCTGGTTGTGTTCTGGATGATACTTCTACCATCTCTTCTTGATGATGAAGTTCTTCTGCTTCTCAGAAGTTATGATAGTACCCCCCCCCCACTGAATTGTCCCACGTGTTTGCTCTGTTGAAGACCCTTCAGAATGACCGGTTTGGAGCTCTATGAGTTCCTAGGAATAGGTATTGCTTACTTTCACTCATGCTACCTACATCCCAGATAGGTGCTTAGCACCCAAGGCAGAGAAATATGCTTGAAGTGAGCATGACATTGGTTCTACCCTGGGTCTGAATTATTCCATTTTGCAATGGTTTATTTCAGGTAGGCTTGACTGATTCTTTGCTGCCTTGGGCAATACAGGGTTCAATGTTCTTTCGCTTGATTCTTTAAAAACAAAGGTGCATGTCCTCTGATAAAGGTAGGTGTGTAAGACATTTGTGGGCAGAGACACTAGGAGCAGCTCTGTTTCTTCCAGGGACAGTTCTCATGATCCCTCTATATCTTGACTCAGGCACTCAAAGATACCCCCTCCAGTCCTCCTTTACTGAGGGACAAGTTCTATGAAGATGGGCTGGTAGAGGTGCTGGCATGACCTCCCTGAAGCCCAGAAGGGCAGGCCACTGGTCAGGATAGAAGGACAAGTCCCCTCCTCCCCTCACTGCTACATTTCTTTTTTTTTTTTTTTTTTTTTTTTTGGTTTTTGGGCCACACCCGGTGGTGCTCAGGGGTTACTCCTGTCTGCTCAGAGATAGCTCCTGGCAGGCACGGAGGACCATATGGGACACCGGGATTCGAACCAACCACCTTTGGTCCTGGATCGGCTGCTTGCAAGGCAAATGCCGCTGTGCTATCTCTCCGGGCCCACTGCTACATTTCTGTAGGAAGTAGGGTCTTCACTTTTCCAGAGACAGAAACCATGTGGAGTAGCCAAAGAGTCTCATCCAGATCTCCTGTGTAAGGTTTTGCTGGTTTGGGGTCTCCTATGTTAGCCCATATGGAAATAGCCATAATGGAGTGACCATTATGCTAGAGGCAAGACCAATGACAGCAACACAGGATTTGAGCAGACTTGGTGATTCAGACTCTGTGTCTCACCAAACCTTTCTCCAGACCAAGAGACCAGAGGGGAGAACAGCAGACAAACTGCCCACAGAAGAGGCAGCTACCTCAGCTTCCCTTTCTATTGCATTAGCATTGGGTGGATAATAACTTTCAGTTGAGGCGGAGGAGAAAAGGGGCCAAAGGAGAGGGTAGCAAAGACCTCTAAAGTTTTGGGATAGGGCTGGGGGCTCAGAAATCTCTATCTCCCCATGCACCAACCCCAATACTTGGCCTCCAGGAGTGGAAATCATACCCATGATGAGGCCAGCATCAGCCCTAGAGTCTTTCCTAGAGCACACCAACTGGAGCTAATCACGCCTGCAACTGGGTGACAGGTGAGCCTGATTGGGAATCTTAGATGCTGGGCCAATGCATAAACAAAGATTAGTCTGCCCACCTGTGGAAGGTACCATTAGAGTCTATCAATGCAGCTGAGGCCCCCTTTATTTCCCACATCTCTCCCTCCACAACACAGAGACTTCAACAGTCAATCACTCAGGAATCTTCCTTCAAGCCATAAACCACTTTATTTCAGTCCCTTGGACTTCACAGGCCGGCTAACTGTAGAACAAACTCTTTTCTGGCAGTCCCTTCTCACCCATATGACTACAGACAGCCCAGGGTAGCCATGACATCAGTCTTAAGGCTTCTGGTCTGCCTCTGATGGGAGTTGGGGGCGTCACAGTGTCCTTTTGGCCAGTCTTGGGTGCACTGGTGAAACACAAAGACTCCCCACAAAAGAGAGGAGAAAAATAGCCTCCAGGGAGCACAGTCAGAGTCACAGGCAGGCCAGCTCTGAGACTGCTCCACCACTGCCCAGAGTCAGTATCCATTAATCTCTGATGGATTCTTCCCTCTTGCCTAAGACCATTTCCCCAAACCTCACTGCAGCTCTGGGGAATGGGACCACTGGGCCCAATGAGATGTCACAGGCCAGGGCAGCCTGGTGGTCTTTGACAGAAACTACCCACTCCCATCTTCTCAGGAGCACCAGGAGGAATAGGGTCTTTATGTGGGAGTAAGAGCCAAGTGAGCTGCATATTCTAGGCAGTAGACTCTGCTGGGCTCCCATCCTATGGGGTTAATTTCCTATTTTTCCCAAAAATTACCCGTTGGCCTGTGGACAAATTTGGAAAGTCACCATAGAAAATTGGCCTGTCCTTCAAAGGAAGCATGAGAGCATTTCACTGAATCCAAGTTCCCAGCTTGAGGCTGGGTCTGCTGTTCACACTGGGATGTGAGGCATCCATTGAGATGAACTCCTGAGATCCAGGAATCTGTAAGGATAACAGGAGGTCCGGATGGTTTTATTTCCCCCAAAGTCCCAGTCCCTTCCCTCTGTAGTTCCACAGAAAGCAGCAACATAGTCATGAATAGGGGGAGGCCCCTCTGCTTCCTGGAAGTTTCTCCTTCTCTGATCCCAACTGACAGACTGCAACTCAGCTTCGTGCTGTCCCTTCTAGGGACAGGAGCTAATGTCCAAAGAACACGACAGAAGAAGCTCCTTTAGGGTGTCCAGCCACCCCCACAGCAGGCCTGGGAGCTGCACACACATGCCCACCCAGACTTTCATCATGGCCAAATGGATCCTCCCCAACCGCTGGCTTTTTGAGCAAAAATCAGCAGGAGTAGTGGAAGGGATACTTATAGAGTTAGGGACACTGATTCTATGGACACTTGGGTGAGACAGCAGGGACAAAAAGTGGGTATGCTGGGAAAAGCGCCCAGTCTCCAGATTGGCTGTCTTTTTCATTGATGTTAATTTCCCGGGGCTCTAGGAAACTGTTCTACTCCAACCTGTCCTGCTCCCATTCTCAGGGCCCTGCCCCTCTGCAAAAGATTTCCAAATTCAGGCATAGGCTTAGTCCACATTCCTTTGTACTTTTTTTTTTCCTGAAATATACAAAATAGAAATATGGATGGGTGCATTTGTGCAAAGACACGTATGATTTTTACACAAGACAGACATTCGTTATGGCCAGTTGATTTCACAATAAGCTACTCAAGACAAGTGTCAGGATAAGGTTGTATTAGTGCCACTAAACATGCATTTCACTGGAACAAGGCAGAAACACTGCTTCTGATTTGCAAAACCCAAATACGGTATATACAATTGTCATATTTTTTCTTCTTCTTTTAATCACACTTTGGGTCTGGTTCTGAAATTGCAAGTTCCCTTTTGTGTCCATTTTCTGAAGAAACTCTTCTTAGCTCAGCTAATGTAGACCTCTAGAAAGATCCATTCTGTTCTGCTCCTCCTGGAATTGACCTGAAATGTTCACAGCTTAGAAACAAGGGGCAGGGGTAGAGGATGGGTTGGGCCTATGGGGAGGGGAACTGGACACCCTCTTTCCACCCACCAGGCTCCCTCACAGAGCCTGGCTCTGCGGGGACTTGTCCATTGGGCAGCAGGTGTAGAGCCAACTCCCCAAGGCATGCATGAGTCCTGAACTGGTGGGGGTTGATGTTGGTTGGTTTATTCCCAGGGAGCGACCCACCCCCCGACAAAAATCTTCCCCTTAAATCACTTTCCCTAGAATATGTTCTTCTCTGGCTTCCCCTAGTCTTGGATTGGCTGTGGGGACAGAGAGACACTAGAATCCAAAGGAAAATAATTTGAACAATGAAAATAAAAATCGCTGGGCCCGGAGAGATAGCACAGCGGCGTTTGCCTTGCAAGCAGCCCATCCAGGACCTAAGGTGGTTGGTTCGAATCCCGGTGTCCCATAGGGTCCCCTGTGCCTGCCAGGAGCTATTTCTGAGCAGACAGCCAGGAGTGACCCCTGAGCACCGCCGGGTGTGGCCCCAAAACCACAAAAATAAAAATAAAAAAAATAATAATAATAATAAAGAAAAAAATCGTCAATACGAAGAAAACCACAAGGTCTGGGCACCACGGCAGGTCCATGCTCCCCACAAGCGCGATGGGGTGACGACGTGCATTCCCACGAAGCGTCCACCACGGAAGCAGCTGAGGACAGAGCAGAGGAGGCGGCTGCAGAGGCGTCAACGGTGGCGGCAGCGGCTGCCCACGGGGGTGACGGGGTACAGCATCAATCACAAAGTCATTTGGCAAAACGGAGGGGAATGGAGGGGAGCCACAAGCAGCTCTCTGATGATGGGGTAGGTTTTGCGGGGAAAGAGGGCTCAGAACTGGCCGGCACTGCTGGGGTCACACTGGAGCAGGCGCACGATGGACGGGTCACTCTTGGCCCCGCGTATAAACTCCTCCAGCGACAATTTCCCTGCAAGGCAAGAGTACACGGGTGGGGGTGGCAAGGACGGCTTGGTGGTGTCCTGGGGGGGCCATCCTAGCACAGCCTTGTCCTGCCCCCACTCCCCTGGATCTCCAGCCCCCTGTGTGGCTCCTGTAGCTGCAGCCACTCAGAGGGGTACACCCTTGGTCTTTGAGGGGCACTGTGCCAACTGGTCCCAGAAAGACTGCTGAGCACCCTAAGATTCCATGGGAAGGCAGATATACTGCAAGTCCCTCCTTTTGCATAAGACACAGAAAAGGAGAACTTTTCTCTGAACTGTGCAAGGAACATTGCTTATTCAGGCCAGGAGAAAGGAATTCAGAGTGATGTGCACAAAACGGGATGTCCCTTTGTCCCAGTGTCCCTGCGCTGTCCTGTGGTAGATGGGACGAAGACATAATTCTCATCCCGGAGCTCCCTATCCCACTCCTTAGGGCCAATGCTCTACATCTGCTTCTAGAAGGGTTGGACGATATAAAAGGGGGTGCTAGGCATTCTGCCTCCATGCAGACCTGCCTAGTACTGCCCTGCTCAGTTCCTCTGTCCTAGAAGGGGGGAAAGGGGTGTCCTCAAACCTGGTTTTGCTTCCTCTCATCTGTCACTGAGCCAGGGCTGTGTCCTGGGGTTCTACCCCTCCCAATTCAGAGGCACCAGTGAGATGACCCCTCCCTCCAAATATCTCTTTGAACTTGCTCATGTTAGCCAGACCCACTTCCTGGACAAGAGGGAGGAGGCTGGCTGGCAGTGGGTGGGGCCTCAGGGAGTAGGGACGAGGATGCACCCCAACATGGCAGTCCCCATGAGGGGGATAGATCAGAAGCAGCTGCACAAGTCCCCTTCAACCCTCACATCTTGCTGTCTTAGTGAACTGGTGTCCTGACTCATGAGAATAAACCCACATGACAAAGACAAGAGTCTCAGCCAGGAGGGACCATCAGGGTGCTGGCATAAACTTGGGCAAAGTTCTGAGCTAAAGTCCCCAGTCTGATTGGGCTGAGCCCCTTCTCTATTCTCAGAAATAAAACTCCTCTGTCCTGAACAGCTTGAAGAGGCCCTTTCCCCCCACGGCTCCCTTACTCCCCTTAGGAAAGGACAGAGCTTTGCAGGGCAAGTGTGGGAATGCTGACGGCTCAGGGCTCTGGATCAGCTGCAGCACAGCCCAAGAGGAGACCCCTGCTCCTCACTAATGTCAGCTCAGTCAGGGCTTTCCTGGCATCCGGGGTCTACTTCCGGCCATCAATCCATGTGGCTGGGTGGGGTGAGCCTGACCTCTGTCTCCTGGAACACTAGCAAAAGCATGTGGGACATGCAGGGGACACTGACTGGGCAGAGCAGATGGCTCTGGGCTCTACTCAGCATTTGAAACTCAGGGCTGACCTCCCAGTGGACAGCCAGAGCCACAATTATACAGGGCAGGTTCTCAGTCTGCCAGGTGTGTCTGTGTAGGTTTGTGTGTCTGTGTCTATGTCTTTGTGTGTGTCTGAGTGTGTCTATATTTATATATGTGTGTGTTATTTGTGTGCATGTATATCTGTGTATGCATGCATGAATGTGTGTGTTTGTGTACTGAATCTAGGCATCATAAACAGCAGGCAGCCTATCAAATAACCATGTTGGGGGATGTGGAGCAATAGCACAGTGGTAGGGCGTTTGCCTTGCATGTGGTTGCCCAGGAGGGACCTGCATTCAAACTCTGGCATCCCAGATGGTCCCCGGAGCCACGAGCAATTTCTCAGTGCATAGCCAGGAGTAATCCCTGAGCGTCACCAGGTGTGGCCCCAAAACCAAAACCAAAACCAAAACCAAACCAAACAAAAAGACAAATAACCATGTTTGTTTTTGTTTGTAACTAGAATCTAAATATTGCAATGGGCATATTTATACCAAAGTATTATTTGCTCTTTACCAGACCTCTAACGTGCTGCTCTCAAGCTCAGACCCTAGTCCTCTGTGTCTGGTTTGCTGGGCATCTCCTTGAGAAGTTTGAATTGGGGGGCTAGTCATATCTATGATCTATGGTGCAGGCACTAAGGCCAAACACCTCAGAACATGCACAGAGCAAGCTTGGTTTCTTCCTGATGTCTGAAGTCTGGGCCCCAGCGGAGCTGCGCGTCTCACTGCCTGTTCCTCCACCACCCAGCCTGGTCATGTTGATCTACCCTCAGAAAGGACCTTTAGCCCCAGCTTGAGGGACACTCTCTTGTTTTTCAGTGTCATTTCCTTGCCTGGGCACTCCCAGACCAATTTCTAGCAGTGATCATTCTGAACAAAGCAAAGTGGCTTTGGGGCTCTTACCATCTCTGTTGGTGTCCATTTGGCGGAATATTTTTTCAGTCCTTTTCTCTGGGGTTGACTCATCTTCAGGCATTTTCATGACAGAGGAAACCATCTTATAGATCGCCTGAGAGAAAAATGGCAGAAAGACATACTCAAGCAATAAGACAGAAACTCTGGATGGCACTTTTTGCCAAAACTTCCCCAAAACGGGTAAAGAGGCATGTCCCCGGACAGATGTACTGTCAGTGGTGGGAGAAGCCAGGCCGGTGTCACTTCCAACTTGTGTTGCAAGAACCTGCCCTAGATTGTGTCTCAACCATTTCTTCCCATAGTACCAAGGATGGAATAAGAGGCCTCACACTTGAATGTACTCAGGAATCTCCTGAGAAACTGTGAAATACAAAATGGGATTAAATAGAGTATAGTTGTTGCAGTGGACATTCTGCATTTCTTTTTTTTTTTTTTTTTTTTTTTTTTTGGTTTTTGGGCCACACCCTGTGACGCTCAGGGGTTACTCCTGGCTATGCGCTCAGAAGTTGCTCCTGGCTTCTTGGGGGACCATATGGGACGCCGGGGGATCGAACCGCGGTCCGTCCTAGGCTAGCGCAGGCGAGGCAGGCACCTTACCTCCATCGCCACCGCCCGGCCCCACATTCTGCATTTCTAATAACTTCTTGGGCTGCTCTTCAAACCAGGACACTAGTCATCTGTGGGCTCCAGGGCAGGTTACGGAACTAGGCTTGCCCATGCAGACATAACCTATCCAGTCTCAGGTACATTTTCCACTTGACTCACATCCTTCTCAGCCAGTGGGGTAATGGTGGAGGTATATGAGGGTTTCCTCAAGATGGAAACAAGATGCCATTTAAGTTTTGATTTTAATTAATAATCAGGCAGTGATGCTGATGGGAATGTTGCACTGGTGAAAGGTGGTGTTCTTTGCATGACTAAAACCCAACTACAATCATAGTTGTAATCAAGCAGTTTAAATAAAGATATATATTTAAAAAAAAAAGAAGTCACTCCTGGCAGGTCTCTGGGGAGCATATGGGGTCCTGGGGACCAAACTTGGGTCTGTTGTGTGCAAGGCAAGTGCTCCCAAGCTTCTCTTTATTGAAAAAATATGACAGAGGGTGATATGTATTGGATGTTGGCTATACTTAAATACTGCATTGTATATTTGAAAGTTAAGAGAGATGACCTTAATAGCTTCTTTATAGGGGCCAGAACAGTGGTGCAAGCGTAAAGGCATCTGCCTTGCATGTGCTAGGCCTAGGATGGACTTTGTTCTATCCCCCACGTCCCATATGGTCCTCCAAACCAGGAGCGAGTTCTGAGCGTATAGCCAGGAGTAGACCCCTGAGCATCACTGGGGTGTGGCCCCAAAACAAAAACAAAAGAGTTTCATTATGGAAGACAGTGTGTAACTCTGGTGATGGGTATTCAAGTTATTGTGTAAATGTTTGTAACAGATTAATGTATAAAATTCATTTGTTATATACTCAATCTGAACTCAATATTACGTGTCCAATTGTATATGTAAAATGCCAGGAGTATTTGTAAAATAAAATAATCAGCAGTCTTAGATTTGATCATCTAAACTGGGACCATCCCAAGTCAAATGTTCAAAAGAGTTGCTCCCAGGAAGTCTCTACTCCACCCCTTTTTTTTTTTAACCCCCTGGCCATCTCTGCACTTGTAAACACTGGAGACCTGGTCACTTTCTATTTCCATTTGGGAGGAAGAATGCGAAGTCCTTGTTTTTATTCACAGACCATGGCTTTGCTAATGAAATTAATTTGGGAAGTGCAGACCATTTTTTAGAAGGCCAGAGATAGGATGGGCAGAAAATGCTAGAAAGTTCTGGAGTGCAAGGTGCATGGGGATAGTTTGGGGATTTTGGGGAGAAGGGTGCATGATGGAGAAATGGCATCTCCAAATTGGGGGTAAGGGCAGAAACCTGTAAAGGTTCAGCTTTTCTGCTTGTCTGGGAACCCTGCCTGAATCCCTAAAATATCTTGCAGAAATGGGGGATAAAAATTCGACTCTCATCTTTAATTACAGAGAACTGACTTTGACAACCACGACTGAGCAGAACATTTCCTGGCACCATAAAGAAAGACTTTGGGATTTGACAACTAACATATCTGGAGCCTGTAGTATGTCTCATGACAGTACGCTCCAAGGATAGAGATACCCTGTATCTCTTTGGCCAAGGAAATTTCCTTTCCAATTTCTCCAATATTTACTGTGCATATGCAAAAAAAAACAAAAAACAAAACAAAACACACACACAAACAACCAAACTAACAACAACAACAGCAAAACTTGCCATATTGCCCCCTATTTTTTAAGATTATCTTTCTTATTGCTTTTTCTTTCTTCTTTTAATTTCATTTATATTTATAGCTTCTAGACAGGGGCTCCTGCCTGCCTTTTATTTTATTTTATTTTTTATTAACAGAATCATAGAACAGGAATCATCTTGTTCTGCCCCATATTTATTTTTTTTGTTTATTTTGTTTTATTTTTGGGTCACACCTGGCAGTTACTCCTGGCTCTATGCTCAGAAATCACTCCTGGCAGGGGGACCATATGGGATGCCGGGATTCGAACCACCATCCTCCTGCATGGAAGGCAAACGCCCTACCTCCATGCTATCTCTTCGGCCCCTCTGCTCCATATTTCTATGTCTTTCTACAAACTGAGGGGAAAAAATGTGGATGGGACCCAAGGGCCAGGAGCATTGAGTGGACATAAAAAATGGTCAATCCTAAATGCCCAAATCAAAGTCGCCAGCAATAGAATCAAGAGACTACAACAAACTGTACACAGAAGGGACCTGTTACACTAGCAGTCCAGGGAGTTATTAAGGATGGAGCTATGGGAGGTATGATGGAGGGAGTCAACACTGGGGTGGGAATGTCCCTATTTCTCTGTTACTAATGTACCAGAAATACAACTGTGGAAGACTTGTAATGCATATTGAATCCAATAAAAATTATCAAAAATTTTGAATCTCAGGCAGATCCATTGGCATTGAACAATGAAATTGGGCTGACCCCGGGACTGCCAGGGTTGGCCTCCAATGCCCACCAGAGCTGCCCCTGCTACAACTTCTTGAATGGAAGGTCAAGTGTGGCCACAACTGGGAAGATGGTGGGTGTCCACTATATGGGTGGACATGTAAGGGCTACACTCTACGTGTAGGCCCCTCTTGACTTTCCTGAGAAACCTCACTAAAGTCAGAGACCAGCTATTTGTCCTCTTTCTTCTGGACCCCAGCTTCATGTTCCCTCTAGACCCTATCTATGCCAAGTCTCTAGGGCCAACTGGATCCTTGGGAAAGCTGACTAAGGGTACAGAAAAAGGATGGTTTCCACCTCAAAGACTGGGCTGTGCAATAAACAGGTCATGAGAACATGCAGTGATAGAAGGATGCTGAGTCTTATCTTGGAGTCCTCCAGACTCTCTGAGGCTTTCTGGCACCTCCGAAGAAACTTCTGGTGAACTCCTGCATCAGTCACTGGTATCAAATTATGAACACATCTGCATATGCACATGCATATGTACAAACATAATTGTGCACATACATACACACATTCCTCCCAAAGAGTTCAAGATTCATGGTAACTCTCTTGTGACTCCATCATCCAAGCAATTTTAGAGCACAGGAGAGAGCGTAGAAATCAGTTTCTTTTGCCCATCACAGAAAGAGCATTGGGGAGCAAGGCAGGGGAGGTGAAGGGATGTGGATAGCATTCATGGGCAAATGTTGGGGTCACTTTGGGGTCAGAATCTATCTTTTTTCCTTATATTTGAGCTACTATAGTTACTAGGGTTACTAGTTATGCTTTTGAGGGTGCTAGCGCTACACTCCGTGGTTCACAGGAAGTAATCCTGGCTCTATGAGGAGTAACTCAGGTTACTTCTGGTTGCTGCCTGGGGGATCATGTGGTGCTGGGGTTAAATTGGAATCAACTGCATGCAAGGCATATTCCTTACCCCCTGCATTGACATCCGGTTCTCTGGGCCAATATCAATGATGTTGATGTATGTGACAGCCTCCTACGCTATCCTTATGCCTTCTTCTATCCTGCTCTTTCTACTCTTTTCCTTGCCCAAACCAAAGCCTCGTCCACCTACTTCTTGGTAATCTCCATTCTGTTGGCATATAGTCTAAGGACTTGCTTACATTGGACACTACCTATTCCTGTACATTTGCTTTTTTATTTTTTTTACCACACATGAGAAAGACCAACCAGCACATGGCTTTCTCCTTCTGATATATTTAACTCAATCGACACAATTCTCATTCCATCCAAGTTGTAGCAAAAGGCAAGAGTTCATCTTTTCTTTGGGCTGAGCAGTATTTCCTAATGTCTATTTCTTATTGATGAGTGGGTGGGGGAACACCAGGCATTGTTAGGGGTTCCTCTTAGCTCAGTGCTTGAACATCACTCCTGATGTTGGTTGACCATAGGTGGTTCCAGGGATTAAAGCAGAGCCAGCAAGATGTAAGGTGAGCACCTGAAACCCTGGACTATGTACCCCACGCCCCAAAAATTTATTTATCTAGTAATCTTTTGTTGGGCATTAGAATTGTTTCCAGACCTTGGCTGATGTAAACAGAGTTGGGCCCATCAGGGCATCTAGCTGGGAGGTTCAGTGGAATAAAAGTAAAGTCAAAGTAGGTGAATGGGAAGAATTTTACAGTTCATGATCCACAGATCCAGCACACAAATGGTTGTGGGGTGGAAAATGGACCTCCCCCTCAACAGAAAGATTTAAAAGACTTAGTCCTCAGTTACTCAGGATGAAGAATGAGAGTGAGTGGAGAAAAATGAGGACAGGCTCACACAAAATACACAAGAGAGGCCAGAGAGACAGTACAGTGGGTAAGTTGCCTTGCATGTGGCTGACCTGGGTTTGATCCCAGGCACCACTAGGAATGACCTCTGAGCTCAAAGTCAGTTTTTCTGAGCAAACTGGAAAGCAAGACAAAACAAAGCAAAACAAAAATTCCAACCAAATGCTCAATGGAAGGAAGTAAGGGCCACAAATAATGAGTGTTAGCTCTTCCTTCCAAGTGGGAACCTCTGAGTGAACTTGGTGGTTCTCAGGGGCCCAGGGCTATGGGAAAAGGCATCCATCTCTCTGTGTCTTGTATAGCCCTCAGACTGCCTGGCTTCCTCATGCTCTTTCTTTTCAAATGTGTATCTACCTGGAAATAACTCAGCAACCAAGGCTTGTCCATTGACATGGGAACTCCCAGAGCTGAGTGCCATGAGCCTGAGGTGATGAGTCCCTACATATGCAACCATGGGGGGACACAGAACCAGACTTGGGAGGGAGAGTCAGTTTCTTTGCTTCCTTTTCATAATAGTCACTGCCCTTTCTGTCCTCCTAGTTGCATCACAAAATCCAAATCCAGGCTCCGGAATCCCATGAGAGCCAAGAGGCCACCCCAGATGGCAACAGGAAGCAGATCTTGGCTTTTCTTAGCTGCAGCTTCCCCCGCAAATATAATGGGATTAGACCCCCCAAAAAGGCCAGGCTCTGGTGGTTTATTTTTAGCGACATCAGTGAGGGAGAGCAAGACATCCTGTTTTTAATTAGACTGAACTGTCCCTGTTTTTCTCTGGGTGAAGGCAGAGCCAGGAACACCCAGGAGTTGGCTCTAAGGATAGGGAAAGTGAGGGTCAGTCCCCAGAGTCTAACCAGCTTTCTTGGGAAGGAAGCCAGACACACAGTAGAGGCTGGGGTGGGGGTCCCCAGCAGGATAAGGCCCTGCCCCTTGTGGACAGAGCTGTCTTAGGATGTTTCAGATGGCTCTGAGGCCAAGAGGACTTGGAAGAGGCGTCCTCAGCAACTTTCTTGGAAATTCTGACAATCCAACCATGGCTGAGCATTTCATGGGAGAGGCCACCGCCTTCTCTCAACCCAACCTACTTTTGTTTTATTAGATTTTCCTCGAAAGAAACAAGCTCATTATTCATTACCTCTCCTTCCAATTCCACACCCCCACCATTTACTTGGCTTCTGGGGGTAAATAACCTCAGAATTCACCCCAAAAAATCTCCTTCAGCTGCTCTCAGCCATGTGCCCTCCCTACCTCCTATGCCTATTTAATCCTCTAGCTGTTTCATTTCCAGTTTCTCAGTCTCCATTATTTTCACATGAAGGAAAAAAATATTTTTCACTATTTTTTCAAATTTCTTTTAATGTGGCTCTCATGTAGTACTCAAAAGTCCAGAGCTCCCATCCTAGAGATTCTCAGTACAGCAGACTGTGTTTCCTTACTAGAACCCAAGTTCTGAGATGCTGGGGAAACCCCAAGTTTCCCCAGGGACAAACTTGTGGTGGTTAGGGAGACCATGTAGTGCCAGAGATCCAACCTGTGTCATCTACATGTCTCTTTTCTCCAACTATCTGTCTGGCCCAAATTAGTTTTCAGTAATTTCTCTCTAGAAAGGTGATTCACACAACCCGTAGAGTTCAAACTATTTTCCTAGACAGACATTCTGGAGCTTCTGTGTTTCAGGGATGCAAGTTCTTTATCATGTGTGCAGGGGTGTGTATGTGACAATGAGTTCGTTGGCTTTGGGGGTATTGACAGCATGGCATCAGTGTGTTAGTTTTGGTGGATTATCAAGGAACAGCTGGCTGTGTTAGAAGTGACCATCTGCCATGATAGAAGTGACCACCTGGATGAAGATCTCTCTTCATCCATGTGGCACAGGCCAATGAAGTAGTCTAGAAGAATAACTAATACCATGAGAACAAGGTTGACTAGAGTTCAATGACATTTTATGCCCACTCAGAACCCCTGCACATGCCCATGTATGAGGAACATGGCAGACTCTGATCTAAAGACTGTGGTCTTTAAGAGGATGGGCAATTAGACAAGCACCCAAGGATATCATGATATGAAGGTAGAGCCAGAGATTAGAGTGAGGAAACCCCAAAAGCCAAGGGACAGTGGCCACTATTGGGATCTCAGAGAGCAGCATAGAATAGGTTTCCCTTCTAGAATGTTCCATCCTTCCAGAAGCAGCCAAATTCTTAAACTCCTGGATCCCGATCTGTGCTTAAATAGAATACCTCTCTGTTGTTTCTAGCTCCATGGGTGTTGTGTATGTAAACATTTTTATGGGATTATTATGTTACTGACCCTACCCTGATCAGTGATTGTGCCCTACCCTAGGGTATGACCTGGCATTCTGCTCCCACCCTAGGGTGGTACCTAATTCTGGGGCATAAAAGCAAGGGTCTGTGGAAGGTGAAGGGCTTTTTTCTGAGGCCTATTCTTGGGCCTTTTGGCTTGGGCCTCTTCATGGAATAAAGAGCTATTTTCTTCGGAAGCCTGACTGCCTGTTGGCTTTCTTCCCTCCGCATTCTCCTCAGAACCGCCAGCTGAACAGGGTAACAGACGTGTGGTCCGAGCTGGAGGAGAAAGGCCTCATCCTCCATCCCTCCATCAGTCAACCTCATCAGGGGCTGACTTGCAACACATGGGCATGAAAACATAACATAGAGACCCTAGGAAACAAAGTCAGTATGGAAGTTTTTATGACAAGGCAATGCCCCTAAACCAGTATTGGGGGGGGGGAGGGCTGTGCCTACAAGCCCATGGGAAAGAGCTGTAGGGAACATGAAAATAAGGAAGAGCCCTGAAGGAGACAGGGAGCATTCTAGAGAGAGATAACTAATAGGAAAGAAGAACTGGCCAGAGTGATCTGATGACAGATTCAGCTCTCAAAGTTGATGCTGAAGCAAGAATGAACCTTGGCTGAGTTATAGCTGGCTCCACTTAAGGAGAGAGCCATAGCACAGCAGCTAAGAAAGGACTAAGATGAGTTCTTGAGTTACATTCTGTTTCAGTTGTGTCCCAGTCACATCTAAAGACCATCCACTAGGCAAGAGTTGGGGTGAACCCAGAGGTGCCAGAGCAGATGGTCTAAGAGCTCTTGCCCCCACTTTCTCCAGAATCAGAAGAGGGTTCCAAGGTCCCAGATATTAAAAAAGCAAATGTCAGGTAGAAAGAAGTGTGAAAGAGTATAAAGAAGAATCCCGGAGCCGGGCGGTGGCGCTAGAGGTAAGGTGCCTTGCCTTGCCTGCGCTAGCCTTGGACGGACCGCGGTTCGATCCCCCGGTGTCCCATATGGTCCCCCAAACCAGGAGCGAAGCCAGGAGCGACTTCTGAGCGCGTAGCCAGGAGTAATCCCTGAGCATCACTGGGTGTGGCCCAAAAACCAAAAACAAAACAAAACAAGAAGAATCCCATCTGCTGGGCCTTCTTGACTCCCAGTGGCTGAGACGATCATAGTGAGGTTGTCTACATAGGATACAGATGAGAATCAAGAGGAAGGGGAAGTCCTGGAGGGCAATCAGTGGCTGCCCCTATTATCTTCCCCTACTTTTCCATTGCTGGAGAGGTAGAGGCCTTATTCATCATGTGAATGATGCTGAGTATTCATTCATCTCTCCATTCGTCATGTGGGTAGTGCTGAGAGGTGGGGAGCTCCCAATGTAAATAGAGGCCTTTGAATTAGTCCTCATGTATCTTAATTGGGTTTTGTTGGTCTTGATTCCCCATTGCCTTTTCATCTGACTTTTCCCTCTCCCCTTGTGGCATGGGGCTTTGTTTTTATTCCTAATACATGCTAGTGAGTGAGGAGGCCTGAGTGTGAGCTGCCGTCTAGGCTTGTGGTTCCACATGGTGGTGCAAGTGGCTTATGGGTAAATAGCTTGCAGTATGAGTTTCTTGCCTGCTAAAACCTTCATATTTTTGTGGATTGTTTATTGTGGGGAATTGCTATCAGATCAGCTTCTCCTTTCCTGCATGGATAGGGGGCATGGGATTCTCCTTTCCCCACTCTGAACTGGAGACCATTCAATCCGACATTCAGCACCCCAACCCTGCCTTTATCAACTGTATCAAAGAACCTAGAATCACTGCCAGGAGGGACAACCTGATTCTAAATAACAGTGGTATGAACCTGGGCTCTCAACACAATGTTCAATCTTTAAATAAAGTCAAGGTCAGTGAGGAATGAAGCCAACCAGGGAGACTGTTCTGGCCACAAGAGCTAGTTGGTGCATGCTGTGTATGTGTGTGTGTATGTGTATGTGTGAGCATATGTATATGTATCTATGTGTAACACTGCTGACCTTGAAAACAAATGTAGGTTGCCCAGGTTTTCTATCAAAGGTCAGCCAGCCATATACCTGTGGGCTCCAGGCAACAGACTAGCACTGAAACCAATCCCCTCTAGAAAGGAGATTTTTGGGGATGAGGGGGAAGAAGAGATTTTGGATTATATCTGGTGGTGCTCAGAGAACCCTATGTGACCAAATGAGATCAGTCATATGTCAGCAAAGCTCCTAAACTCAGAACCTGGAAGGTGTTTTCTAGAAAGAATAAAAATTATGCAGTGGGTAAGGAGAGGCAGCAGGGAATCTTTTTTGCAGGGGTGTGCTGGTCGATGGGGCCCCCCACGTGAGAGGATTCTGTGACAAGGTGAGTGTTGGTGGCTGGTTTAAGACTGTTGTCAGGAGGCCGTCTGAATGCAGTGGTAAAAGGTGGTTTCGCAATTGGGCTCCTAAATCTATCCCGCAGAAAACAAACCTGTGGGTAGGGAAATAATCCTTTAAGCCTCTAAAAATAAATCTGCATATGGTGTTGTTAGGCTCCTCCAGATGTGGATATTACACCAAATTGTCATTAGTAATTTTTTAGAAAATAACTTAATCGAATTTTGACATGTAGGGTAGACTCATAGTCCCTGCCCCATCCCAACACATATATAAACACCACATGGTGTGGGTTCTAGTCCTAACAACTGAAGCGGGACTTTTCACAGCACCAGGTGCTCAGCATGGGATCTTAGCACTTGTTGGGGGGGGGGGGGGGTCTGTAGGTGGGAATGGTCCCACCTACGTATCCAAGGTCTTGGCGAGTGGGAGTGAAAAGCAGAGTGAGCCATTCATAGATGGGGCATTTACTTTGTACATAGCCGACCAGGTTCAATCCTCAGCATCTCATATGGATCCCTATGCACTCCAAGGAGTGTTTCCTAAGTGTAGAGCCAGGAATTTCGCCTGAGCATCATCAGGTATGGTCCAAAAGCAAAAGAATGAGGGAACACAGGAATTGTTCATTTGCAGCATGACTCAGCCTCCATCTGAAAACAGTGAGTTCAATCTGGAGGGAGAGAGCACTGCAGGATTTCCACTTTCTGAAACCTTCCTTTGCAGGGTGCAGAAGGGGAGACCAAGAGCACTTCTATGGATGTGGGTCCTTCTAATAGCAGGCAGTTTCTAAACCTGGAGTGGATAAGCATTGATTATAGAAGTCGAGTTCTGCTAATTTAGAAGACTCAAAACATAACTATGAGTCTGGGAAGTCCTGAATTACTTTATGGAACAACGGATGCCTTACTGTGCTGAATGATCCCTTTGGACATTCTGTGCTGGACACAGGGAGTGGCAGCAAGAGCTCAGCAAGCCCCACCAGCATGCTCTGTGTCTGCTCTGCTGTTAGCTCAGCCTTCTATGCACCCCTGGTCTCCGTTCCTCCCTGTTGAGTCACTCTTGCTGCCAGGTGCCTCCCAGTGATAAACACAGGTGTGGGGCCTGCACCGGAGAAACCCACATGTCAGGAGAGTCCATACTGCAAGGCAGTTGCTATCTTTTTATGTTGTTTTTTTTTTTGGGGGGGGGGGTTCGGTCATACCCTCTGATGCTCAGGGATAACTCCTGGTTCTGCACTCAGGAATTATTTGTGGTTGCTCAGGGAACCATATGAAATGCTGGGGATTAAACCTGAGTAGGCAGTGTCCAAGACAAAACTCTACCCATGCTCCAGACCTCCAGCAGCCTCCATCTTATCACTCCTGGCCACCACCATTCCTCCCTCCCCTACCACCCACTGACTAAGGGCATTCAGGAGAACTGTGTGTCCATCCACACTAAAAAGAACATGAGAAAAAGAAAAAATAAATGGACCCCAGGGCTGGATAACTATGAAACGGGAGGCATTTGCCTTGTATTTGGCTGCAATAGTCACAACCCTTTGGAATCCAAACACTGCATATGGTACCCTGAGCTGCACGGGGGTTCCGTCCTGGGCATAGCACCAGGGATGTGACCCAAAGCCCTCTTTTGTGGCCACAGGACTGTGTGCAGGTCCAGTACCCTATGTCCACACAAGGAATAGGAGCCCAGATATTATTACTAGGACTCTCCTACCTGAACAATCTCCAACATCTCTGCCTTGCTGATGTAGCCATTGCCATCCAGGTCGTACATGCTGAAGGCCCACTTCAGCTTCTGCTCCAGCTTGCCCCGAGAGGTCACACTCAGGGCGATGATAAATTCTCTAAAGTCTATCGTCCCATCGCCGTTGGCATCAAAGGTGCGGAAGACATGCTCTGCAAACTTGGAAGCATCCCCATACGGGAAAAAGTTCCCATAGATTTTCTTAAACTCTTCCATGGACAAGTGGCCACTGGGGCAGTCTCTCAGGAAGCCTTTGTACCACTCCTGGATTTCGTGCTCTGTGAAGTCTGTGCTCTCTAGCAAGTCCTGCATGACCTCGGGCCGCAGCTTGCTGTTCTGTTTCCCCATCCTGGCAGGCAGCGCGAAGTCAGCTGCAGAGGGAAAAGAACAGGAACTTTAGGTCTGTCCTGGTGGGGCTAACAGTCTAATGTGATGGCTCCTTTGAGGAATGGAAAGACAGTCTTGAGTCTTGGAACACTGTTGGACATCACTGTTGATGAAAATAAAAATGATAGAAATCAGGCAAGGGTCCTGGGAATGTGGCCCAGTGGCAGAGCACTTACATTGCGTGTGTGAGGCCCTGCGTTTGAGCCTCAGAACCACCTGCACTTCCAAGCAATGAATTAAAAGTAGCCCCCAACCCAACCCAATTCTGAGAGAATTGATAGGCTGTTCAAGCAGAACAGAAATGTTATGAGTAGAAGACTGGTGTTACTTTTTAAATATTGAGCACTGTGATGGCAAAATTGTTCATGATTGAGTTTCAATCCTATAATGTACACTACCATTCACCAGCTCACATTTCTCACCACCAATATCTCCAGTTTTCCTTCCACCCCATCCTGTTACTGTTACATAGAACAATCTGCAAAGAGATTCCTAATGCAAGAGACAGAGAAGAGAAAGAGAATGAAGAGAAAAGAGATAAAGGAAAAGAGAGAAGAGAGATGAGGATGGGTATATGTGAGGAAGAGCAGGGAGAGCATGTGTGTATGCCTGTGTGTGATAGAAAGAACTGGTCACTTATTTCTACCTGACCAATTATTTGCAAGACCTGAATGAAGACTGGACTCATAACATCCAACCCAGGAAGAAAGAACAAAGAGGAAGAAGAGATAGATCAAAAATCCCTTAGCACATTTTATTGATAAAACATTTCCAAGCAGAGCTGCTAGATCACCGTCCAAACCAGCATAGACTGAGTAAAGCAAAGAGAAACCATCTAATCCCATCATAGACTGCCTACCCAGGTCACACACTTCCTCCAACAGAATCCATCTATGGCCAACTTTGGGTCTAAGTGGTGGCTAAGACAATGCAACATGAATCTGCAACATGAATCATATGAATGTGATCAGGGCTTATGCAATAGGCCCATTGAGGACTGAGCTAAATGGTGACATCATGGACCTATGACTTCCTCTTTCTGGGAAGAGGCTCACACTAACCAAGTGGAGACAACCTGACTGGGTCGACCTTTGAGCTGTGCCTTTTCATGAGTTTTCTGGAGATATGATTGACACATCGTCAGCATTTATGGAGTACATAGTAACCTGGAATGTATCTATCTTGAGATGGGATTGCCATCATCATGGCAGTTTCTACAATTGACCTAATGCTCATCACCTCACTGGGCTTTATTCATTCCCTTTTTGTGATGAGAAAGTTCTCTTAGCAGCCTTCAATGAAACAACTGGTATTGTCAACCATGTGGCCCAGCAGAGCCCATTTATTTCCTAATTGGAAGTTGGTACCTTTTCACTCCCTGCCCCAATTCTCCACCTGTTGTCTCTTACAGTGAATTGTTTGTGGCACTCCACTATAAAGAAAGTTCTAGAGAGCTGCATTGGAACTCACATCTGCTCAAATTTCTTTCATAATACCACAGTCCCTACAATAAGGAATAGTACATATAGTAGATTTTTGTTTCAGAAATTTTTTGTCTTCTTTTTCTTCTTGCATTTTTGTTTTGGGTTGGTTTGGGCCCACACCTAGTGGTGTCCATGGATTACTCCCATTCTGCATCCAGAGATCACTCATAAAGAGGTTCAGCAGAATTTAGGTGGTGCCAGGGATTGAGTCAGGTTCAGCTGTCTGCAAGGCAAGTGCCCTACCCAATGTACTATCTCTCCAGACCCTGATTTCTTTGTTTCCTATGCCAGAGCTGTACTCTGCTGAGCTCCCTAAGCCATTCATTGCCCAAAGATTGTGGGGAATGAGTTTCTTGCTTATTAGCAGGCATGGAATCTACATGAAAAAACTGATTTCATAGGACTATATTTATGGGAAATAGGCAAACATCATTTCTTGCAAGAGCAAAAATTAAACTCCAACTCCAAAAGGAGAGCAAACAAAATTTATCTATTAAATATCCCGATAACTCTTTCTTCCAGAGAGTGACCCTTTTCCTCCTCACCCATTTTCTTTTCCCATGAGGAAAAAAAAGGAGGTGCAACGTTAGGGAGGCTGGTTTCTATTAGAATTTTAAAACTACCATTTAGTTGCTAAGTTGGCAATTTGCCTGAAGGGAGAATTCAGATATAGTAGCTAATGCATAATACATGGGTTTACAAAACTGGGAAACAGTTTATGAAATTTCCAAATTATTGGCAGGTTTTCCTTTTGGGCAGTTCTCAGAGCCCAGCTCTTTCGCAATGTCTCTGATGTTCAGTCAAATCACCAAGATTACCCTTTGCTTCTGTGCAAATCACGGATGCTTGGCCTTGGGATAAAAATGCCATTTTGATATTTAAATCTACTCCCTTCGAGAATGATTTCTTTCTCTGCACATATAAAGCACAGTTCCTAAAAAAAAAAAAAAAAAAAAACAAACAAACAAACCCAAAACGAGTTCCCTTGCCTACGTTCAAAAAGTGCTGCTCATTTATTTGCTGCCTTTTTTTTTTTTTTCTTTTTTTCACTAGAAACAAATTGTCTCCTGTTTTGTCAAAGTCTCCCATGGAGACTGGTGTTCTCAGCAGCTATTTTTTTCTTTAACAGTAATTAACTGGCAGTTACAAATTCATTAGCACAGAAAGAAAGACCTTCCCACTGGCATAAAGCAGAGATAAGTTGTTTGGGAAGCCAAGTGTTTATGATTCAGTCCAGAATTTGTTTCAGTGGATTATCTACAAATACTTAACAAAGTCTGATAGTGAACCATCTGGACTTGGTTACTGTACCAGGCAAATCTTAAGGGCATCTGGGCTTGCAATTCTTTGAGGGATGTTGGGAGAGGGAAGAAATGCCTTTTCCTTTGGGATTTCTGCTGGTTTGAGTCAAAGAGGGAAAAACAAAGTATATCAAGGAAATGTTCCAGTCATTAGCTGTCAAGGAAAAAAAAAAGATCTGGAGTTGGACTTCAGGTCAAATCCTTTTTACGATGTCACTCGATCGTGAAAACATTCATTTCATCCCTACTGGGGCCCAGAGCTCAGGTCCATGGCCTCAGATACTGGGCTCGGGGCCCAGCTTTCTTGTTGGCCAGCTCTTGGGCATTTCTCCAGTCTCTCTGTTCCTTCTCTAACCTTAAGTCTGACCCATTGTCTACCAAGCTCCCCCTAGTGGCGTTCAGAAAGCCCCAGACTCTAACATAGTCTGCTTAAAGCTAGACCTCGAGCTTCCCCACACAGCAAAATCCAGGCTCCTTACATTGTCCCCCAAGGTCCTGTGTGAGAGTCTGACATCTATCATAAGGCCTCTCAGGTGCCCCCTCCCATTTCTTTTAAAATAAATCACATTAAAGCACCCTGATTTAAAAAGTTATTTACATTGTTGAGTTTTATACATACAATGTTCCAGAACCAATCAATCCCAATACCATTGTCAACTTCCCTCTTCCCATGCTCTCTGGTTCTCTCCTAGTTCACCTCTCTGACTTGTGACCCCTACCCAGACTGCCATCTTGATAGACACCTTTTAAGTTTGGTTGTTGAAGTTTGGGGCTCATGATTTCAGCGATGTTAACTGAAAGCATGGAATATTACATGAATATGACATGCAAATGTCATCCTTCTGCAGAAACCATGCTAATTTCTCTCTCTCTGTCATTCCAATTTTAGTATATGTGCTGAAAAATCGAGCACCCACATGTTTATTTTTTTCTGCAACACATTTCTTTCAGAATATTAAAGGATTAAAAAAATTTTGTTGATCATAAGTGGTGGTATTCAGGGTTTATTCCTGGTTCTGCATTCAGGAAATGCTCCTTGTGGTGCTCAGGGGCCCAAATGGGATGCTGAAAATTAAACCCAGATTGGCATCATGCAAAGCAAATGTCCTACCTACTATGGCTATGCACTATGGCTTCAGTCCCTGAAGGACACTTTCAAACAGAAAAAATCTTTGTCATGTTCTCCAGAAATGTTGAACCAGCCAATGTTCTCATACATTGATTGCAGCACTATTCACAATATTCCATATCTGGAAGCAACATAAATGCCCAACCCCAGAGGACTGGATAAAGAAAATGTGATATATAACTATAAATATAGATGGAGATATATCTATATATAGGCTCTACTTGGCTCTAAGAAAAGATAAACTCATACAATTTTCTGTGATCTGAATGGATTTGGAATCTAATACTGAGTGAAGTGAGTGAGACACAAGGAGAAGGGCAGACCCAGAATGATTGCTTTCATATGCAGGATATAAAGAGACATAGTAGGGAAATAACAAATGCTGAGAGAATGGGCTTCAGTAGGAAGGTATGGGGGTTTTGGGGGGGCTGTATGAGGGGACACTGGGATATAACTATAACTATAACTATAAGCTTTTGCTGGCTGGGCTGCAGGTCATTAAGGGAAACAGGAGCCATTCAAGGAAGTGCCAATGTTGTGTGATACAGCAGTTGACTAAGAGGGCAGTGGACATATTTCCCAGCTTCTTCCAGTCTTACACCACCACCACCACAACAACAACACAACAATAACACAACAACACCAAAAGAAACCTGGGGTTAATATTGATCACAAAGAAAAAAAGAAGGAAAAATATGAGTAGAAGCTACTAAAACTCCACCAAAAACGCCTCACCAGGAGTTGCTAATGATGAAGTGAAGGCTCCATTTCAAAGAAAGAAGAGAAGTGGAAGAGGAAGGTAGTGGTCTTGACCAGCGATAGAGTCTCTGAAATGCATGTGATCCCTTTTCTGTTTTATTTTTGATAGCTCATGAAATTGCACTTCTGCAATTTCTCAGAAGGTTCTATGGATACTCCAAGTCAGAGTTCAGAGTACAATTTCCCAGGAAAGAGTCCATTAGGGTACCTGGACTACCTGGATGACAGAGAGCAAGAAGTTTGATGGCAAACAGTGGAGGGCTCCTGAAACACCATTGAACAGGACCCTGTCATTGAAGGCCACCATCAGACACACAGAACCCCCAGAGGTTTCAGGAGTCTAGGCTCACAATAGTCTTTGTCTTCTGGGTCCAACGAACCAGGCCATTTAAGAGTCACTTTGAATTTTCAGACAAAGGAATATGTATGGTATAAAAATACACTAAGAAAAAGATTTCTAAAGTTCAAGGAAAGCAATTTTGGATGCTATAGTGAATGAGAGTGAGTTTACTAGATCTTGTCAGTCAGCTGTTTGAGAAGACTTCATTCTATGGACAGGTGAAAACAAGGGTTTCTTTCTGGAGTCTAAGTTGGCATTGATTTTCAGTGATGGAGAGTAGAGAAAAATCTGACGCATTTTTATAATTGAGCTGGCCCCGTAGTGAGAGCTTGACAGGAGAACACAGGGACACATGGTGGCCAATCCAAGATCTGGAGCATAGAAACACATCAAGAGGCTATTCAAACTCCAGCAAGGAAAGACTGAAATTACAGAATAATTGCATCAAATTCACTTATATTTGAGTGTGTCACATTCAGAGGTTCTCAGAGCTTACAGACACCTAGCTCTGTGCCCAGGAATCATTTCTGGCAGGGCTCAGGGGATTCAATGCAGTGCCAGGGATTAAACTGAGGTTGACTGCATATAAAACAAAGCTTCATACTCTGCACTATTTCTCCGGCCTCTTCATTTTATCATGACCCAAGAATATTCTCTCTTCTGGCCTTGGTGGGATTGGGAGACAGAAAGTCAAGACCTTTACCCAACCTTCCCCATCAACCTCTCCCCTCCTCTCCTGGGGAATCACAGAAGGACTTTGCATGTATTGCCTATAATACCTAAGTCAGCCCCTGCCTGGAAGAGGCTTTCTTTCCACTGGTGGGGGGGGTATAGTTCACGTTTCCTCATGGTCTGTGAGCCACATGGGACACCAGTGTGCCACTGTGCTCTGAGATCCAGCTTGAGAAAAATCAGTCTGGTCTGGGGGTCCAGGACTCATTGTCTAAAATATCTGTGCCCTTCATACAAGCCAGTATCTCAGACTCTGAAGGACCTACTCTTGGGCTTTTTCCCAAGTTTTATTTTCTATAAAAAGAAAGCAAAACCACATTACTGTCAAGGAAACATACAGACTCTGAATAGAACATTATCTAACAGCCGCCTTCCCCAACCCCCCCACCCCCAATGGAGATGCCGTTTTCTTTTCAGTTTTGCTGTTTAATAAAGCAGTGGATCTTTATTGTAAATATATATTCAAGGAATAATGGGGCATGAAGTCAGAAATTTTCACACTGAAATAACAGGTCTGAAAAACTCAGCTTATGCAGCTCTTGCCAGGTATGGGGTTTGGGGAGACTCCATGCCAGAGGCCTTCTCCCTAGCCTGGGGAGTGCTGGGAGGCTTGACAGGCCCCCAGCTGTCCCCCTCTTCCTCCCCTGGTCTCCAGGCCCTCCCTGGGTGCCGACCCAAATGGCCAGAAGTGGTTCAGGTGGACTCTTTTTTTTTTTTTTTTTGGTTTTTGGGCCACACCCAACGGTGCTCAGGGGTTACTCCTGGCTGTCTGCTCAGAAATAGCTCCTGGCAGGCACAGGGGACCATATGGGACACCGGGATTCGAACCAACCACCTTAGGTTCTGGATTAGCTGCTTGCAAGGCAAACACCGCTGTGCTATCTCTCCAGGCCCTCAGGTGGACTCTTAAGGGTCCTCAGGTTCCCCCTTCCCTCTGTACTCCAGGGGGGAGGTGCATGGGGAGGAGGATGGGCAGACATCTGGCTTCCAGTTTCCTCTCTGATTCTGGAGGCCAGCTCTTGCCAGGTATAGGGTTTGGGGAGCTCCATACCGGCGGCCTTCTCCCTAGCCTGGGGAGTGCTGGGAGGCTTGGTAGGCTCTCAGCCATCCTCCACTTTCTCCCCTGGACTCCAGGCCTTCCCTGGGTGCTGGCCCAGATGGCCAGAAGTAGGTTCAGGTGGACTCTTAGCAGTCCTCAGGCGTTCCCCTTCCCTCCGTACTCCAGGGGGGAGTGCATGGGAAGGAGGGTGGGCAGATATCTGGCTTCTGGTTTCCTCTTTGATTCTGGAGGCAGGCTCTTGCCAGGTATGGAGTTTGGGGAGGCCCCATGCTGGAGGCCTTCTCCCTAGCCTGGGGAGTGCTGGGAGACTTGGCAAACCCCCAGCCACCCCCCCTCTTTCTGCCCTGGACTCCAGGCCTCCCTGCGTTCCGGCCCTTATGGCCAGAAGTAGGTTCAGGTGGACTCTTAGCAGTCCTCAGGCTTCCCCCTTCCCTCTGTACTCCAGGGGGGAGGTGCATGGGGAGGAGGGTGGGCAGATATTTGGATTCTGGTTTCCCCTTTGATTCTGGAGGCTAGCTCTTGCCAAGTATGTGGTTTGGGGAGCACCCATGCCGGAGGTCTTCTCCCTAGCCTGGTGAAAGCTGGGAGGCTTGGCAGGCCCCCAGCCGTCCCCCTTTTTCTCCCCTGGACTCCAGGCCTTCTCTGGGTGCCAGCCCAGATGGCCAGAAGTGGGTTCAGGTGTACTCTTAGCAGTCCTCAGGCTACCCCCTCCCTCCATACTCCAGGGGGGAGGTGCATGGGGAGGAGGGCAGGCAAATATCTGGCTTCTGGTTTCCTCTTTGATTCTGGAGGCCAGCTCTTGCCAGGTATGGGGTTTGGGGAGGCCCCATGCCAAAGGCCTTCTCCCTAGTCTAGAAAGTGCTGGGAGGCTTGGCAGGCCCCCAGCAATCCCCTTCTTTCTCCCCTGGAATCCATGCCTGGGTGCCGGTCCAGGTGGATTCTATAGGGGTCATCAGGCTTTCCCCCTACCTCTCCCTACACTAATGGAATGCGCTTTGGGAGAAGAGCAGGCTGTTGCAGCACTGGTTTATGTTGGGACAGTCACAGGAAATTTTTTCTCCTGGGTCCCCTTTTCAATAACCATCCGGGGGCTAGTGCCCCCATGCGTACAATATATATATATTAATAGTATTAAATGCCTATAGTTTATATATATATATATATAATATCCATTTGGTATTGTGACCTTGATTCTGCCCTACAAAGCTCATTTCTAATCTTGTACTGCTTCAGTCCCAACCATTATTTCTCCCCATTTACCCATGTAGGTACTGCTCATGACATGAAGCTCACCACATAGAGTAATGAGTGCAGTTAAGAGAAATAACTACACTGAAAACTATCATAACAATGTGAATGAATGAGGGAAATAGAAAGCCTGTCTTGAGTACAGGTGTGGGTGGGGTGGGGAGAAGGGAGATCTTAGAAATTGGTGGTGGGAATCTTGGACTGGTGAAAGGGGGTGTTCTTTACATGACTGTAATCATACAACTACAATCATATTTGTAATCACGGTGTTTAAATAAAGATAAGAAGGAAGGAAGGAAGGAAGGAAGGAAGGAAGGAAGGAAGGAAGGAAGGAAGGAAGGAAGGAAGGAAGGAAGGAAGGAAGGAAGGAAGGAAGGAAGGAAGGAAGGAAGGAAGGAAGGAAGGAAGGAAGGAAGGAAGGAAGGAAGGAAGGAAGGAAGGAAGGAAGGAAGGAAGGAAGGAAAGAGGAAGGAAGGAAGGAAGGAAGGAAGAAGGGAGGGAGGGAGAAAGGGAGGAAGGAAAGAGAGGAAAGAAAGAAAGAAAGAAAGAAAGAAAGAAAGAAAGAAAGAAAGAAAGAAAGAAAGAAAGAAAGAAAGAAAGAAAGAAAGAAAGAAAGAAAGAAAGAAAGAAAGGAAGGAAGGAAGAAAGAAAGAAGAAAGGAAGAAAGAAAGAAAGAAAGAAAGAAAGAAAGAAAGAAAGAAAGAAAGAAAGAAAGAAAGAAAGAAAGAAAGAAAGAAAGAAAGAGAAAGAAAGAAAAAGAAAGAAAGAAGGAAGGAAGGAAGGAAGAAAGAAAGAAAGAAAGAAAGAAAGAAAGAAAGAAAGAAAGAAAGAAAGAAAGAAAGAAAAAAAGAAAGAAAAAACGAGAGAGAAAGAGAGAAAGAAAGAAGGAAAATCATAAGATTATAATTTCAGGTTGAGCAAAGATCCTGCTGCTCTTAAGTTATGCTCCCTTGATCTTCATGATGAAGGTCAAACTTAGTCAGGAAAGTACCTGAGAGAGAGTCTACAGCATTTTGAGGCAAAATACAGCTGTGTTGTTAGGGCTTTATGTCTCACATCACAGATCTGAGACTGTGAAGACTCTGTGTGTGTGTGTGTGTGTGTGTGTGTGTGTGTGTGTGTGTGTGTGTTAGAGAGGGGAGCACAATACTGAGTGAGCCAGGAAAGCTCAAAGCCAAATGGAATAGTGCTCCTCAGAAACCCCAGCAAAGAGTATTGAAGAGCAGTCCCACTGATGAAACAGCTTCCCACTTTCAAATAATTGTTTCTGTCCATTGGGGGATGAAACGGGAGTGCTCAGGACTTTGGGGGACAGTGGACATGACATGTAAGCTGGTATCATATCAGGCATGTCAGCCAAGGCTATAAATTGTATTGGCTCCCAAGCTAGAAGTGTAAATTATCCAGCCATACCTAAAAAAAGATGATATACCCCAAACTATTGTTTGACTCCTCTAACTAGAAAACCCAGTATCTACATTTCTGCACATGAAGTATAAAATAAAGTTTGATTTTACTGTGTCATGCTAAGCATATTCCACTCTAAATGTTTTCTAGAACTTGTATTTTTTATTTTGGAGGAGTAAAGGGTCTTCTGAAGGACCCAGATTAGGAATACAATAAATGGTATATATATATATATACACTTCTATATACATAAATATAATTCTATTATCCATGAGAAAAGTATAACCACCAGCTGGAGTTTAGAGAAGTTGAATGGCGGGAGAGTCATTTGCATCTCTTTCTTTATTCCTAATAATAATTGTAAAAATAACTAGAATATTCTGGAGGTCGTTGTCTTGGAGATGCCACAACCACTGATGTGTAAAACATAATTTGTGGAGGAACAGCTCCAAAGACAGAGTGAGGACTGCCAGAGACATGCAACCCTTGTGAGAACTTTCAATTCAGATCTCTCCTTGAAGCATGTTTGTTTTTCCAGTTCAGTGGTGGGTGTTCAAAAACAATGTCATAGAAGAATGAGTGCTCTGAGCTATTTCGATTTTAAGTTGCCCCATGATAAGCAATTGCCTGTTTGGTTCTTAAAGAATCTAAAAACAGGCTCTGTATCACAAATCCAGAGGAAAACAAAAACTATTTATGTTTCCAGAAAACCAGTAGTGGAACAAAAGGCCAGTGAAAAACTAAAACTTGAGTAATGAAGACCCAGCCAAGAATCTAGTTCTTCCTACTCATTTAGATGACTTAGCAATGGATTCCCCAGAAGTCATCCACAAAGAGTAAATTGCAAACCTGACAGACTTCAGAACTGGTGAGACAGAGGCAGAAAGACAGCTAGTGTGCCAGCAATTTGAGTCAGAATGGTAACCACCCCACTCTGGATTGAGTTTTCTTCTATTTCACTTTGACCAGGTCAGGGTTCTTTTGTTTATTTTTATGCAGATTCAACTCTGAGGTGGGGAAGGGACTGAGGTAGGGCAATTGATAGATAAATTAGGTGCTGCTTCTACTCTGCAAGGATTGGGGACCTATGGCTGACATGACACATATGTGAACTACAGATGGGAACTATGAGGATGAATATCTCTCTGGCTTCCTGTCTTACAATATCATCTGTTTATTATCTGGCTCCATTTTCTCATCATCAGTCTATTGTCACCATGATATAGTATCTACTTATCTACCTTTCATCTGTCTCTGCTTTACTCTTTGCCACCATTTTCCTATGATAATCATTATGATCTATTATTTATTTATGCATTCCCTATCATTAATGCATGGAACACTGGGTCATTCAGCTGTGCATGTCTCAACTCCAATATAGTTTCTCCCCACAATACTCAGATTTACTGTTCTCTGCCTTCTACCCTAGGTCTAGTCTCCAGCCTCAATGTCGAGACTGAATAAATAGCACATTAAAAATGAAAAAGAAGGGCCCGGAGAGATAGCACAGCGGCGTTTGCCTTGCAAGCAGCCGAACCAGGACCTAAGGTGGTTGGTTCGAATCCCGGTGTCCCATATGGTCCCCCGTGCCTGCCAGGAGCTATTTCTGAGCAGACAGCCAGGAGTAACCCCTGAGCACTGCTGGGTGTGGCCAAAAACCAAAAAAAAAAAAAAAAAAAGGGCCCGGAGAGATAGCACAGCGGCGTTTGCCTTGCAAGCAGCCGATCCAGGACCAAAGGTGGTTGGTTTGAATCCCGGTGTCCCATATGGTCCCCTGTGCCTGCCAGGAGCTATTTCTGAGCAGACAGCCAGGAGCAACCCCTGAGCACTGCCGGGGTTAAAAAAACCAAAAAAAAAAAAAAAAAAAAAAAAAAAAAAAAAAAAAAAAAAAAGAAGAAGCAGGTGGAATGAATTGGAGCCATGTAATTCTCTTCACCAAAAGGCATCCAGAATGAATGACATCATTTCAGCATGTCATCAATTTCAAAATCATAAGTGAGCCATTTACATTCCTTTGGTTCTTTCTTCTAACTCTATAGAATTCCAGGTGTATTTTACTCTTACAAGAGGTCACTTTGGGGGTTAGACTCATTGTAGAGGGGCTCAGTGGCCCCAGAGGAACAGTACTAAGCCTGGTGGATGGGTAACAGAAGGCACAAAAGAGACAAATAACTCAAAGGCAAAACTGTCCCCCAGTAAAGCAATGAAATATCTAAGAATAACTCATCTGGGGCATTGTTAGAGAGGTGGTTGCATCAGAAGAGAGTCTGAAAATCTTTGAATTAGAAGGTGCCATTGCCAGACAGAAAGGAAGACTGGACTGTGAGAGCCAGGATAGAGAAAAAGAATCTGAGTCTAGACAGGAGCTATCTGGAACTTAAACAACTGTAGTATATATCTGAGACATTTGGTAGGTAGAATCAGGAGATGTGAATGACTGGAAATGGAAGATGCAACTGACTAGAAATGGGAGCTGTGACTGACGGGAAGTGGATGGAGAGTATAGAAGATGCTAGAAGTGGTTACTTGGTATGCCCAATTTTTGAGCACTCCAGGTATACTGAATCTTTGTATCAGAGATTGTGTAACCATTTCTTTTTGTTTGTTTGTTTGTTTGTTTTTGTTTTTGGGCCACACCCAGCGGTGCTCAGGGATTACTCCTGGCTGTCTGCTCAGAAATTGCTCCTGGCAGGCATGGGGGACCATATGGGACACCGGGATTCGAACCAACCACCTTTGGTCCTGGATCGGCTGCTTACAAGGCAAATGCTGCTGTGCTATCTCTCTGGGCCCTATGTAACCATTTCTCTTGCTTTCCTATTACCAGAAACTAGTTCAGGTTATTTGGTTTTATTGTTTTAAAAAGGAAAGAACTCCCAGGTTTGTGGAGGGCAGATCTTGATTGGCATAAGTCAATTCTAGTAACTTGATCTGACCACAGATGGTCAGTTGTTTTTTGTTTGTTTGATGGCTACCCCAGCAGTGCTCAGAGGTTACTCTTGGCTCTGTGCTCCTGGAAGGCTCACGAGACCATAGGAGTTGCCAGGTGTTAAACCTAGGTTAGTTGGGTGCAAGACAAGTGCCTAACCTGATGTACTATCTCTCTGGGCCTGAAAGTTCAGTTTTGATAATGCAATACATAATGCTAGGAGGGTAGGGGAGAGATTACTAGAAGATCTTCTATCTTCAGGAAAAAAATACCAGGATTACGCCTGTTCTTCCTTCTGCTGTGTGGTCTGGTGAGGAGATCTTAAATGTTTGCAGCCAATGACACTCTTAGCTGAGACAATTCACATCATGGCTGTGTGGACTGCAGACTCAAGATAAAATTGCTAAGTCACCGTTGTCTGACCCCAGAAATACTCTTGCTTTGTGAGAGTAGAAGTGGGTTCAACTTGCTTAAGACAAGAGATTCTTTTTTAGTTGCAGCTGGCAACATCTTAACAGAAGGAAAGAAACTACACAGTACTCCTATCTCAGGTAAAATGAACATTTTCTCTTTGTTCAACTGCTACGCCACACGGAAGCACATTCATTCAATGTACTCACAGAATCTTCCAATATCCCAGGGCATACTTTCTCTCACCAGTAAAAACTTGAGCTTGTGGCCACAAGAAATTCTCAACATGAATTGATAGAACTGGGGTCCTTCACGAGGAGATAGATCAAATCACCCACCCTGCTGAAACCTTGGCAACTGTACACAACCCTAAAACTACTGCCACAATACTGGCCCTAATTTACTTCTTTTTCATTCATTTCTGCAGACACCTAACTGCCAAAAACTCCAGGTATGCAAGTTTTGTGGCTGACATCACCAGAGACTCTTTGAAGCCAAGGGCAAGCTGCCTCCCCACAGTTTCTATACTTCTGGAAGTCCTAACAGCCATGCCCACGATCCACCACTGTCATCAAATGAGCTCATTGACTCAGTTCCACAGATTCTTTAAGTCCTGGACCATGTGGCCATCTATGTGGCCACATACCATCTCCATAATTTTAATATTGACATCCCAGTAGGATACAACAAATGAAATATGAAATTATCATAGAAGCCATCAAAGTTTAACAAACAAAAAGTTCAACTAGCATAAACAGCTTGGAAAACTTTCAGACAATGACATAATAACCCCACTGTGAGATATGACAAATTTCAAAAAAAAATTTAATGAAGTTTCTTTGTTCCTTGATAATTTCATTACCACTTAGCTGTAGCAAGCAGTATATTAAGTAAATTATCTATACCTGCCAAGGGGCAGGCTTTGGGAAGAATGCGAAACTAGGGTCAATGATGGAGGGAATGTTACACTTGTGGTGGAATTGATGTTGAAACATCGAATGCCAGAAATAATTGTTTTATGAGCAACTATGTAAACCATATTGTTTACAATAAAGAAATTTATATTTTAAAAAAATTCCCAGCAAATTAAACCTAATGTGAACTGCTTAAGATGTAGACTTTTCCTGACTGAATGATGAGGCTATTACCATAACACACATCACTGCTGATAGTATCACAAGTTAAAATTGTACCTAACATACCCAAACTACTGAACATCAGTATTAGCCTAGAGTAAGATGAAAGTTAGGCATATGGTTTCTATTGAAGGCATGTTGTTTTCACACCTTTGTAAAATTAAAAAATTTGAGGATCGTAGAGACAGTACAGTCAGTAGGGCACTTGCCTTGAAAAAACAGACCTGAGGTTGATCCCTGGCACTCCATGTGGTCCCCTGAGTCCCTCTAAGAGTGATTCCTGAGCTGAGACCAGGAATAAAACCCGAGCACAGCCTGGTATGTCTCAACCTCTTCCCAAATCAGAAAATCCTAAATGAAACCTTCATAAATTGGGGGGTGGGTGTCGCCTATACTTTATATGGAAGTAGGAATGAAGAAACAAGCAATTCCTGAGCACACTAAATGTACTAAAGCTTCCTAGCAGATATTATATATTTACCCCCTCTGTTTCATTAAGACACATAGTAGAAAGTCAGATAAAAATGACCTCATTAGGGAACCAGAGAGATAGCACAGCGGTAAGGCATTTGTCTTGCATGCACCCAATCCAGGACATACGGTGGTTCAAATCCTGGCATCCCATATGGTCCTCTGTGCCTGCTAGAAGCAATTTCTGAGCTCAGAGCCAGGAGAAACCCCTAAGTACTGCTGGGTATAACCCAAAAACAAAACAAACAAATAAAAAAATCTCATTATAAAAATAAGTGTAGAGCAATTGTGTCACCTATACATTAGTAGATCAAAATCTTTCCTTCTAAAATTTTTAAAAATAAATTCAGCCCTAGAGCTGGCTAAAGCATTGAGGGGCCAGATCTGATAAGTTTGGGGGACAGCCTTGCTTGTCAAGAAGGTAGACCAAATTTCTAAAGACAGAACCAAGAAGGGCACATCTGGATTTGGCAGGTGACAGAATACTTCTCACCACTAGCAAGTGTACCTACAAGAGATCAGGCTAACTAGTACAAGCTGGAGAGAAAAGCTAGCACAGACAGAGGTTAAGGCATTTACTTTGTATGCAGCCAATGCTGGTTCATCATGGACACTGAATATGGTCGTCTGATGACTGCCAGGAGGGATTCCTAAACACAGCACTAGGAAAAAGTCCTGAGCACTGGTGGGTGTAGCCTGATATCTACCCCACCTCCCAAACCAAACTGACATACACATTTGTATGTTTTATTTCATGGTGAGTCGGGTGCTTCTGCTGGGAAATATATGTTATCTACTTCTTATTTATCTGAATGATAAATCATACGCAACCCTCACAGTCATTTTTCTCAGTAAAGGTATTGCCAGTCACTTCAGGGAGATCAGCACACAGAGAAGATTGGTTCTGCCTCACACACAGCTCTTTGTCTTCTCTTTAAGATTTCAATATTCCTCCAGGAACATTATCTTTCCAATAAACACAAAAATGCCAGTTCACAAAGTCATTCATATTCTCCTGGGCTCCATGTCAATATTTACTCACCATTATTCTCTCCCTTGGTTTACCTAAGGTGCCCTTTACAGCCCAGTCTCCTCACCTCATCACTTACCCTTCCATTTCCTGTGATTTAATAACACCCCATCATCACACTTCCATTGCCACAAGATCAGACTTTCCAAAGTCAAGGGCTGGTCGGTCTCACATTTGAAGAGAGCATTCATTGTTTGACCACCTAAGGTACAGGGCATGCCAGGAGAATATTGGCCCAAGAGTTTCAGCACTTACTCACAGGCCACTCAATATTCACAATCTTTCTGGAAGCAGAAACAGAAATTATGTTTTTTATTTTGTTTTGTTTTGTTTTGTCCGGGAGCCATACCTGGAAGTAGTCAGGACTTATTCCTGGCTTTGAGCTCAGGGACAACTCATTGGGATACCCAATGGGGTACAGGGTATAATCTTAGGTTGGCCATGGGCAAGTCAAATGCCAGTACCACTGTACTACTATTGCTCTGGCCCACACACTGGTTGTTTTGATTTGTTGTGACATGTGCCAGTTTCATTGATACTAGGTGTTATCTCATTGTTGTTCTGACTTTCAGTGCACTTTTATTATTTATTTTGGGGGGGTCATACCTCATGGTTCTTAGTACTTGATCCTGCACTGTACTCAGGGATCATTCCTAGAAGTGCTCAAAGGATCCCATGTAGTGCTAGGGATCAAGCCCAGATCATCCGCATGCAAGGGAGGTAAGCAACATCAGCTCTCAAGTTCAAAGCCCTTTATTTGGTAATTATTTGGTAATTGAATTTAAATATCAACATCTAATATGGCAAAATTTTGGTTTGTATTTGAGTCAGAAAGTTGAGCTATCTGTAAATCTCAGATCACTTTTCCCTCGAAAGTACAAATCTAGGGATGTAATTGGAAATACCCACCTCAAAAGAACTTCATCCATGAATATTTTAAACTCATCTATAGGAACTTGCTTTGTAGAGATCTTCAGGGTAAACACCTGCCATTCAGGCAGCCATTCATGCAAGAGAAACCTCCCACATTTCTAGTGGCAACAGCCCTCTATCTGAAATGCTTTGGGGAGGACAAAGCCATATTCATCAAAAGAAACAGTAGCTGATAATGAGAAAGTTTTAAAACAATGGGGCCGCTGGAGCAGTGGCACAACAGTAGGGCGTTTGTCTTCATGTGGCTAACCCAGGATGGACCTCGGTTCGATCTCCGTCATCCCATAAGCCAGGAGTGATTTCTGAGCGCAGAGCATCACCAGATATGGCCCAAACTTCAACCCCCAAAACAAAACAAAACAAAAATGTGTCTGGCTGATTTATACCCACTTTTCAGGCTAATGGCCACAAGAAATTTTACCAAGTTGTTCTTCCCTAAGTACAGCAACGTGCCAAAAAGGTTGTGTCTTTAAAGACCAGAAAACAAAATGAGAGAAGTAGGAGGATCTGGGGAGTGCAAGCAAGATCAAGGAGGAGTGGGGCAAGGTTGGGATTTGCCTGTGATATTTTGTATAGAGACTGGAAACACTGTAATCAGACGCATGAAGAAAATGGACAAATTTCTCTTTATTGCTTTTTCCTGGGAAGAGGGGCTCATCTGAATTCTAGATGCTTCTAGAGAATATTCTAGAATATTCTAGCTTCTAGGGAGCCCCAGGAAAAAACACAGGAACATGATTTTGTTTTGCCTTTGTCTGTCTGTATTTCAATCTAGTGGCACAGTAGAGTTCTGGATGGTAAGGTATAAGGGGACCAAAAATTAATTTTCTAAAAAAGACCAGACAAAAAGAGGAAAAGGCACCAAAGTGCCAGCTTGCTAGGTTCAGGGTCCTGGACTGACAGTAGCATTTCCTTTCCTGGGAGGATGTGAAAAATGGATCCATTGCTCCTCCCTCTCCACAAACTCTACACTCAGTGAGCCACTTTTGATGCTCACGGTGTGACAAAGCACACCCTCAGCAGGGCACTTGCCAGGAGAGGTGGGGAAGCCACTTCTAGCCTCAATTTCCCTGAATGATCTCATAAAGAATTGTCCCCTCCTTACTGAGTTTCCAAGCTCCTCCTGTGCATCTTTAGGTGAGTGAGGAACTTGCCTTCAATGAAGCCAATCTGGGATTCATCCCTGGCACTCCCGAGCTAGGAGGAATCTCTGATCACAGAGCCGGGAGTAAGCCCTGAGCATCAGAGGTAGAGCGCAAAAAAAAAAAAAAAAAAAAAAAAAAAAAAAGAAAAAGAAAGAAAAAGGAACAGGTAATCAAGTAATCAAGCTTTAGTCTATTATCATTGAAAGGTGGAATAACTGCCAAACAAGGGGATTTTATTACCTATATCAAAGGCTGGAGATCAGAACAAGAAAATAAATGTTTACCTGTACACATATGCCATCATGCCATTTAGAACCTAGGGCAGACATTGTGTTTTGGACAAGATGAGTTTCATTAAACAAACAAACAAAACAAATGAACAAAACAAATGCCCAAGCATAGTCCTATAGAGGTTTGCTCCAGCTCTGTGCACTGTCTTTCTACAGGGGCACAGCACATAGGGGCGTTAGTATTGCTACCAGGTCATCATAGCCTATTCCTTTCTCTCAGCCTTAGTTTCTTCACTGCTACAAGTGTACTTTGTCTGGTAAACTTTGATGGCATGGATACTCCCTGCCAGGCACACTCTACCAGGGGTCCTCAAACTTTTTAAACAGGGGCCAGTTCACTGTCCCTCAGACCATTGGAGGGTCTGACTATAGTAAAAACAAAACTTATGAACGAATTCTTATGCACACTGCATAGATCTTATTTTGCAATGAAGGAACAAAACAGATACAAATACAATATGTGGCCCGGGGCCATAGTTTGAGGACCACTGGACATTCATTCTCTGATTGAGGTAGCAAAAAGACAAGAAGAATAAAAAAGAAAAAAGTATGTGGTCTACAAAAGCAAAAAGTTGGATGGGATAAAAAAAATGTTGTATGAGAAAATGAGAGCATCAGAGAGCTCGGATCAGGGAGACAGGGATATCTGTTTTGGATTTCTGGTTGGTGTCCCTGAACTTGGGCTGCAGGACAGATTGGGGTAAAGGTCCTGGAAGTAATACACAACTAGGGATGACAAAGAGCACAAGTATTCAGAGATGGTGACCTAGGGATTTTGGCTTGAGACAAAATATGCAGAAGGTGCAGTGAGAGGCCAAAGCTGGTGGATGGAAGAGGAGAGAAACTTTTGTGCCAGAAGATGAGTGGGTGTAGCCTTCCCTAGTCTATGGAAGGCAAAATCTCTCCTAAATAAGAGAGAATTCTTCTTGCTAGATAGTATTTTTACTGAGATATTGGGGTTCATGCCCAACTAACTGAATCGCCAGCTCAAAACAAGTGGCCACCAACAATGACTCAATTCTCAGTGCTCAGATAGGAACCAGACCCTAAATTCCAGTTTTTCTGCCCCTCACCCAATATGCCAACTTACTCTGGAGACCTTAAGATTTTCTTGTATCCCTAGAAACCCTGGCCTGATGCTACACCTGTGCATTCAGACACAGCTGACATGCTGTTCCATTTCTTGGTGAGCCCTACAAGGTTTGTAATACCCAACAGCTATTCAAGAGTCCTGTGGGCTGTCGGCTATGAACCTGAAATTTGGGATTCAGTTTAGGGTTTTTAATAAGTATTGCCAGATAAGAAGGAGTCATTGACACAAAGATGGTATTTAAAGCCATAGACTTTATATAGAAAGGATAATGGAAGGAATAAGCATTATTAGGATCAGATGGCCAGCCCCCAAGTCCTAGGTCCCTGTAATGTTGACAGATCAGGAACCTGGGAAAACCTGTGGAGAGAGATGGAAGCCAAGCCAGTGCATCCTGGAATCCCAATCAGGAAAAGAGAACTGGGAATCCTTTCTGAATGCTGCTGCCTGCTGCTGCCCTTGGCAACTCTGTCACCCTGTCACAGGGAACCACTGGGGACCTTGACAAGAAAAGGCTGGTGAGACAGTACAACAGAGGTGTTTGTCTCACACAAGAATGACCTGGTTGAATCCCTGGCACCCCATAAGGTCTCCCTGAGTTCTGCCAGGCACTGTCCCTTAACACAGAGTCAAGTAAGCCCTAAGCACTCCTGGATGTGGCCCACAAACAAAAGCAAACAAAATGAAAGTGACAAAGAGAGGTCACTCTTAGTGGACATGGATTTAGAAGCTAACATGAGGGAGGCAGTATTAGACTGTTAGGCCCTTTTGGGAAAGATTTTTGTTCAAAAAGGGCAACCCCAGGTAAGAAAGAAAAACAATTGTTGGTAGGGGAAGGAAGAGAGGCTATCAGAGATTAGTTTTAAAAACAGGAGCATTAGCAGTGTGTTAATATTATTGTTAGCTAAAAGGGGAGAGAGAGAGAGAGAGACAGAGACAGAGGCAGAGACAGAGAGACAAAGAGAGAGAGACAGAGAGAGAGACAGAGAGAGACAGAGAGAGGCAGGCAGGCAGGAGAGAAACTGGGGACATTGGTAGTAGGAAATTTGCACTGATGAAAATATGGGCGTTGGACATTGTATGACTGAAACTCAATCATGAACAATCTTCTTGGTAGGAATTCCAGCAAGTACCGACATAGCTTCCACCTCTCTCCATAGGTCTTCCCAGATTTCTGATCTGTCAACATCACAGGGACCTAGGACTTGGGGGCTGGTTTTCCAGCCTAGCAATGTTTATTCCTTCTATCATCCTATCCAGTCTTCTAGCTTTAAATACTATCTTTGTGTCAATATTCCTCCTTAGATGACAATTTATAACTGCATCTCATAGTGATTCAATTAAGGGATTTATTTAAAAGAAAAGTGTAATATTGTCAGCTGCCCTGCATGAAAGGGGAGAAGGGGACTTCCCACCCTAAATTTAATCCACCTGAGAGTTCTGCAGTGTAACTGAGAAAGCTCTATCTTTTTTTTTTTTTCTTATAGCACAAAAGAAAAGTTCTACACAAGAAAGCTCCATCTTTCATACAAGGAAAGATGTTCAAAAGAAGCCAGAAGTTTTCCTACACTAGGCGCCGCCGTAAGTTTATGTGTTAGGATACAAACTCAGAAGGTTTTATTTTAAAAGCAGGGGTTCTTTATTACTATGCTCTACTTTGGATGCACCCCTCTATCCCGCAATACACATCATAAATCCTGACAGTCACAGAGCACCAGGCTAGCCAGGCACCTGCTAGAGATGAACCCAAGCTCCAGTTTATGCAGAGCAGGGTACAAAGACTGATGCCCACTTCTAACCCTGACTTAGCGAAGGGGTATCTGATGAACTTTCTCCCTGTGACTTCTAGAACCAAGAAGAGCAACTAAAAATGGCACTCACCTTTGCACACCAAGAAGAAGCAGTGGCTTATGAAAAGTCTGCTTGTAGATTGGACAGGCAGCAGAAAGAAGATCCAAGTTGATATCTAAATCTTTGTTGCTCCCCCACTTGGCCCTATTAAAGACACGGTCACACTGGCGAGGGTGTGCTGAGGGCACTGAGAAATCCTGGGATATCTAGTAACTGTGCACCCCAACATAACATAACAACTCCCATCCTACCAAGACCAAACCTGGCTAATTTCTTGCACACTTGACATTTTAGAAGAGGGTCATTTCTTTTTTCAGAAGCCAGTAAGATGCTTCTAGAATCTTGATCATATTCAGAGAAGACTGAATTCTAACACTGCAGGAAATGCCTTTTCCTGGCTCTGGAAAGATTTGGGGTGCCTGTGTGGAGGGAGGAGGGAGCATTTCCAATTCCAGTGTACTCAGTAAATGATAAGCCTGATATCCTAGCCTGGAGGAACTGCAGGAGAAGCAGTGAGAATTCTAGCACTAACCCCCCTGTTGCAAGTCAGCCCCTGAAGAGATTGACTGATGGAGGGATGGAGGATGAGGTCTTTCCCCTCCAGCTTGGAGCACGTGTCTGCCACCCTGTCTAGCTGACGGTTCTGAGGTGAAACGGAGGGTAAACAGCTCACAGTCAGGCTTGTGGAAATATCAGCTTTATTCGGTGGACAAGACTGAAGTCCAAAGACTCAGCCTCAGATCCAGCAAAAAAGCCCCGGCCTTCCACAGACCCTTGTTTTTATCCCCCAGAATCAGGTACCACCCAATGGTGGGATCAGATACCACCCAATGTTGGAAGCAGAATCAGGTACCACCCTACGGTGGGGACAGAATGCCAGGTCACACCTAGGGTAGGGCACAATCACCAATCAGGGTAGGGTCAGTAACATAATAATCCCCTAAAATATTTACATACACAACCCCTCCCCCCCATGCCCGGGGCGGCAAGAGGTAGCAGGTGACAAGCTTAAGGAAAATCCCTCCTCTGGAACAGTCCCTGCTGGAAACAGTTTGTGTAGCTTGTGCAGCTGTAGTGATTTGCAATGAGGATCAAGGGGCAACTGCCAATGAGCGTGCAAGAGAGTGCACAGATAAGCTCTGGGTTGCCATATGCTTGGCTTGGCTACCTCCCGTTATGAGGGCGTAGCTGCTTCAGCAACTGCTCTGTGCTTACAAGGCATAGGTTGACACATTGGCACCACAGTCTCTTTGCCTTGCTCTCCCAGAACTGCACCAGAAATCTCCATATTGCTCTTTAGCTTCCCCACCCCTGCATCTCCTAGTTTTGAGTTATTCTAAACAGTGAGGGAAAGACTCCTTTCAGATACCATAGTTTACAATGATTGCATTACAGACATGTTATGAGCATTTTTTCTTCTGGAGGTTTAGCCATCATTTCTGCATTATGCGTGACACAGGAAACACATATGAGGAGCTTAGTTATCAGGAAACACAGAAGCAGTGTATTCCATTTTTTTTCAATGTATTTATTTATTTTGTTTTTTGGGCCAACTCAGCAGTACTCAGGGGTTACTCCTAGCTCTGCGCTCAGAAATCACCTCTGGCAGGCTCGGGGGATCATTTGGAATGCAGGGAATCAGAACTAGATTCATCCTGGGTTGGTTGCATGCAGGACAAATGCCCTACCGCTGTGCTATCACTCTGGCCTGAATTCTATTTTTAATTGGAAAAATTCAGATTGTTCATTTTAGATCATACATCTGCCCTTTCTGTGATAGAAATAATGCATGCCCAAGAAAAACAAATCTTAGCAATACAGAAAAGCATAAAGAATTAAAAAATAATTAAAAAAGAACAACAACAATAGCTTAATTTCATCCCTAGAAAGTGGACTTTATAATTTGGTGTATATTCTTCTGAATGTTTCTTTTTCTATACTACAACTATATTTGAGTTCTCTGTTCAGAACTTCATGAAAATGTGTGTTTGATATCTGTGGGTATTATGCTGATATATTTTTAAAGAAAAGCTATTGTACCTCTCTGTTTTTACCAGCCTTGAATCCTAACCGATATAGATTTCTGTAGCTCATCTTCCCCTGTTTATGGGCATTTTCCCATTTAGAAGTAAGTGTTCCTAATATTAATTTTATTTAGTTTATTTCCTTTCAGGTGTCAGAATCTAGGGTCTAGAGAGAGAAAGATTAGGTGTTGGGGCTTCCAGGCACCACCCCATGGACAAATTTTATAAGTCTTGCAAGTAGTCCTGGACTATCCAAGTCTTTGTTTTGTCACCTGTAAAATCAGTGGAATGATAATAAAATTACTGCAGGAAATAAATAACATATATTTTAGGTGGTTTGCCTTTGCAGTATGAGATATGAAAAGTCGGGGCCAGAGCAATGGCACAAGCGGTAGGGCATTTGCCTTGCCTGCACTAACCTAGGACGGACCACAGTTTGATCCCCATGCCCCATATGGTCCCCCAAGCCAGGAACGATTTTTGAGTGCATAGCCAAGAGTAACCACTGAGAGTTCCTAAGTGTGGCCCAAAAACCAAAAACCAAAACAACAACAACAAAAGAGGTACGAAAAGTCAATAAACAATAGTGTTTACAGTCAATGGAATCCACCTGAATCAAGTTCAGATATGTACTGTGTTCATTGCAGCACAATTACAACAGCCCAGGAGATGGGAACAGCCGGATGTCCAATGACAGATGAATGGGTAAAGTATTAGCAAATTCAGAGTAACTGCACTCCTCTGCGGATACAAAATAATGGAGAAAACAATATCCAAAACCAACAAACCTTTGGATTTCAACACTGAACACCAAATCCTGGGGGAGGGAAGAGAGGAGATATGGCCCAACTCTAAATGATACAGGCACAGTGATGGAGTGCCGAGGACACATCAGTGGTAGTGGCTGCCATAACTTTGTACAACAATATGACATTTTGACACTAATGCTTTCCATATTATAATAAATTTTTAATAAATAAAAAAGTATAGTGAAAGACTCAAACATGTAACATTTGGAGAAGAAATTTATTGATTTAGTTTGATTTGGAATTTACACCCTACCAGAGCTGAGGTCTTATTACAGGCTCTATGGCCAGGGATCATTTGCAGCAGTGCTTAGAAAGGATGTATAGTGCTGGGAGGAGTGTGTGTCAAAATAGCTTTGGCCATTTGCAAAGCCAAAGCCATAACTCCTGTGCCGGCTCTCTGTGTCCTTTAGAACTCAGTACTTTGGATGAAAAGAAGTAGATTCCTGGGAAAGATATGGGAGCCACACTCTGGGAAGAAATAATCTAATCTGTTATTTAGAAGGATGTCAGCCTATGGCCCTAGTGGGGGTCCTATGACCCTGGTGGGGATTCCTCCTCTGGCTTTCCTGACATTGAGAAGGTCACAGTCCACACCCCCTCCAAGTGAGGGTTTGTCTTTTCATTTCTGAGGTGTAGTCACAGTCAGCACAGATGTTATATCTGGAAGTTCCAGGGTAGTGTGAGTTATCTCCCTCCGCAAATGCCAAGGAACCCACCTCAGGCACCATATTGGTTTTAAGCTCCTTTAACCTAACCTGAAGCTTCCTGGACATGAGTGGTGGCTTCATTGATCTCATTCTCCCTCTTCAAAAGAAAGAAAATATGATGTGCTCCCTGTGAGTTTTAAAGAGGCCACGGTACGGGATTGATCTAGAATGGCCCAGACTCCATTGTATAAAATTTTCTAGAACCTCCCAAAACTTTAACAGTGAAGGCCGTGTCTCTTTTTTGGGAAATAACAGAAGTTGATGATCCTTTCATAGACACACTGAACCACACAGCTTAACAAATCTGAAACAGGCAGGCCTGACTGGAAATGAAAGCAAATCCTCCCCCTTTTGCTATCTTTTCTTTTTTCTTTTTGTTAATACACCCATGAATGTTACCAACACCTCCCTATGATAGCAACTTCCATCAGTCTAATCATATGAAGGCTAAAGTCTTCCTCATGTTACTTCTAAAAAATGACTTGAAGAAAAGTGTGTCCCTGTTTGTTTACCTATATAAATTTAGAATCACTGTGAAACCTCAAACAAAATTAGCTACTAGGGAGGAAGAGAGAAAATCAGGTAACCTAATTAAGCCAGGCAGGGCCCCTGACAGGAGTCTGGCATCTGTGAGCAGAGAACAGGACCAGTCCAGGGAAAGAGACTACAGCCCAGAACACAACTCAAATGAGTGATGATTACATTTAGCACATGGATGGGTTTTTAGTCATGGAACATGAAGAGGAGAAGTCCTCAGTGGCAGAGCTCTTGGCTTACATATATGAAGCCCTAAGTTTGATGCCTGACACTGTGGCAGCAGCAACAACAAAAACTAAATGAGAGAGAGTATTCTAGAAGGTTCCCATCGTTATTTGAATAATCCAGGAAACATCAGATCTCAGCCATGTAGCTTTGGTGTCCATCCTTTCAAGGGAGAAAGCTTCGGTCATTAAAACAATCTACTGCCCTGCAATATCTGAACTTCCTGGACAAGCCAAAGGCACATCCCTTGCTGCCTTGTATTCTTCCTTTGAAGTAAAAGCCTCAAACAACAGACCTTAGTGTGCAACTAAAGGCTCTCAAAGAAACCCCCTTGAGAACTGCAGCAGAGCTATTAGCCATAAACATTGCAACTATTATTTCCCTCTCATTCTCTCCCCTACATCAAGTCATCCTGTAAGCACACCCTTCCTTCTCTCCCATAGAACAATAGAACCCAACAAATGATTTAAGATGCTAAGTCACCATATTGCCTCTCTGAAAAGAAGTTTGCTGGCAAGCAGCTCCATTTCTTTATCAGGAAAAAATAAAGTCGGAAGGAATCTAAGTGTTGTATGTAAGTGTGAGTGGTGTGTGTGTGTGTGTGTGTGTGTGTGTGTGTGTGCATGTATGTGTATGCGCGCGCCAGCATTGCTGTCAGCTGGGACAGCAGACACTCTAGACACACTTGGCACATAGCGGGAACTTTCAAGTCTCTTTTTCTCCCTCCAAGGTAGGGGGCAGAGAAAGCCACAGCTCCAACTTTGCAAATATCATGATTTCACATCATTTTAATTAACACAGTGATTTGTTTAATTGAAAAATCAATGTGGCTTAATCCTTATGCCAGCAGAAGATTGCTCATATGAATGTTTGTAAAACAGATACGGTCATTGAGAAAACTGTGTTATGATGCGGAGTGAAGAAAATACAGTCTCATACATTATCCTGAATAAAGTTTAATGATCCCCAAGTATGCTTTAAGCTAAAGGTTCCCTTTCCTCCGTAGTTAAATGTAACTTGCAATGCAGATCTTAGATCATTGGATTCTGTTTCCTAGAAAGAAACCCCAAAGTTCTGGGTCTGGTATTAGTTCTGGATTCTTCCCCAGCAAAATTGGTCACTTCTCCAACCCACACCCTTTTCCAAGTAAAGGTTCCTTGATGTATAGTAGATGTGGATGGATGGACTCTGTTAGAAATAGCAAGCTTGAACTCTCTTATCAGGCAGAGGAATGGTTAGGCAGCGAGCCCTCTGCCGTGTTTTAGTGGGATCCATCAGAGCCTACAGGGATATATCAACATGGACAGCGCAGGGTTAATGGGTGGTGGTGGAGACACTAGGAAAATGATCATGAAAACACATTCTTCCAGGGTGTAGTAACATATGAGTGGAGCTATTTATATTTGGGAAACTACCCCACTATAAAATAGTTCAAGAGAGCAACCCATTTGTTTTCCAGGAACACTTGCCAGGCCTGTGGTCACAAAATTGACTTGGGGATTGCCTGGATGTTCACCAAGGATCAGATTAGACACTAAAGGACCTAGACAAACATAAAGGGTATGTCTAGTTTCTAAGGGAATCATTTTTTTTGTTTGTTTTTGGGCCATACCTGGTGGTGCTCAGGGTTTACTTCTGGCTCTGCACTCAGGAATTACTACTACTGGCTGTGTTCAGGGGGACATATGGGATGCCAGGGATTGAACCTAGGTCAGACATGTGCCTGACAATGCCTACCCACTCTACTACAGCTCTGGTCCCTAGCTAATGTTTTATTTAGCAGAGAGCTAACATTTAAAACAATTACTAAAACATTATGATTTACAAAATTACTCATAGTTGGGTTTTAGACATACAATGTCCAAATACCAATCATATCATCAGTGTGTCTTCCCTCTACTGGGATTCCCAGTTTCTTTCCCAACCCCCACCATCAACCTATCCGTCCACAGCCTGCCACCTTGACAGCACATGTTAAAAGTTTTGTTGTTAAAGTTTGGATCTCTGGTTTTCAGTGTTCCTGAAATTTGAGTGTTCTGTGATTTGGGTATTCAGCTAAACCACTCCTTTATGCCACCCATGAACTCAGATTCGCTTGACAAGAGAGCTAACATTTTGCAAACTATTTCCATCACTATTTTGAGAGAAATGAGCAAGGTTATTAGGAAACCATTTTGGGGGAGAGAAAAAGAAAGGTACCACATGAAAACAATTACTCAGTGCTCTTAATTTCTGATTCTACACAAAAATAACCTCAAAAAATACTTCCTCCTCTCCAGACTAGACATAGCTTTGAATAAGTAAGATTCTATCAATGACAGCAGTTGAATTTGAGTAAGAACTAAATTGTCTAAGCTTCCCCCAGACACTGGATCCTGACTGTGCAGGAAGAACAAGAGGAACCAGGCCTGTGCCCTGTCTTCTTTCACAGCCTTACTTCTTCCTCTTCTGCATGGTATGGACCCAGGATCTACGGCCTATTCCACTGAGGGGGTCCATTCATCACCAACTCCCACCATTAGAAAGGGATCTTAAGACAGAAACTTTAGGAGTTAGGGTGGTGAGATACTTTAGGGGTTTAGAGATTCATCTCAAAAAGAAAAGATTCTTAGGACAAGCTAATTTGGGAATCTTATCTCACAAGACCCTTTTCTTAGAGATTGAAAAGCCCATTAAAAGCACTAAAAATGCCTCCAAGCTAGAAAGGTGCTAATTTTCATCCTTCTAATAGGCAATGGTGAGCTGGAACTTACCCTCAAGCCCACCTCCTATGCGACCCAGGTAAAAACAGAGAGGGCCATTCCTGAAGCAGAGTCAAAGGCTCTGGCATCAACACCATGTTTTCCAAGTAGCACACAAACTTGTCAGAATGGTTGCAGGACAATTCTGTAATTCAGGATCTTCCGGGCTTACACAAACTCTCCAAAGGAGGAAGGACTGCTGGTCATTTATGGTGATCATGGAAAAGTGACTCCTGAACTGCTTCCTTCCAATAGGGGCACCTTCCCACATACTGGATAAGGAAATTTTGGAATGTTTTCTTTATAATATTAGACTTGGTGTCTTTTTTATGCTTGTTGATCATGCCTTGGTATAACCTTATCAGGTTTCCTGGTATCTACACTCATTCTTTGGTCCACGGACATAATGTGATCCCCAGGTCCTACAGCATCACTTGATGCTGCTGAGGATTGAAATTCTCTTGCAAAATTCTGCCCACTTGGAGGTAGGTGGGGTGGAGTTGGTTAAGCCTTGGGACATGCCTTGGCTCAGATCTCAAAAATGACCCCACCCTGGCATTGCTCAGGGCACCATATGTAATAGTATGCTTGCAATGCTTTACCTCTGGTACTCTTTCTCTGATCCTCATTTTGCTCACTCTTGCTTCTCAGGCCACTTCTTAAATCTAACTTTGTATTGCTAAGTGTCCATCAGTTACCTGGAAGAAGAGGGCAATAGTTCATTTTCATTTTAATCAAGATAACTATGATCCTGGGCCTTTTAGAGAGGGAAAAGTAAAGAACTGGAACTTATATCTTATAGTGTCTCATTTCTTTGTCCCAACATATGATGATGCGTTGGCAAATTTTACCTGTTATTCAAATTAGGAAATGGATTGTCTGAGAGTTTGTCGCTTGCCCAACAGCTTATGAGTCACTTGTCACAGAGCCTGAGCGACAAATCCAGATTTAAATCCAGGCAGTCTGACTTCGGCATGTATGTTGCTTTAGACCAGAGGCCTTCCTGTAATCTCTACCTGGTATACATTCAACTGCTAGAAACCTTATAAAGAATATGCTTGTGCAGCTGAGAACTTGGTTTCTGTCCACTTTGGTTTGTATATCCTACCTGGGCTTCCTCTCCTCTTCCTGCATCTTAGTGATGTCAAGAATTTCTGCGAAAGGCATCTGGTAAATTCCTCTGGGCTAATGGTTCCTCTTTGATAACTAGAGGCTCTAGATCAAGTTGAAAATATTTGTTCTCAGAGGCACCATCTGCAGGGATGGTGTTATTAAAGACTGGACAGACCATTGGGTCTGATGGAAACTGTAGCATCTAATGAACTCTGATATGCACCAGTCTTAGCCTTTCAAGTCCATAAATATCACCTCCATAACATTTTCCTTTTCTCCTGGCATTCCAAGTCTATGCTCACGTCTCCACCAAAACCAAATGATTCTAAGTTTTTATTACTGCTTTCTTCAGTACCCTTATGGATAATAATATGCAATACATCTTTCTTGAAGATGACTTCCGTTATTTGGCTTTTATGTTTAAAGTCCTGGAGATGGAACTCAGGGCCTCACACATGCAAAGCACTGCTGAATCACTCCCTCCCCCCTCCCCCCCCCCCCCGCCCACACACACACACCTTGGAAGAGTCCTTTCTTAAACACCAGACTAGCAAAGTCTGTGAAAAGACATCCTCTGCATTTTGGGTTTTGTACACCCCACAAGGTAGTGACACATGATTCAGTAGTGAGAGGCATTAATGTTTCAATCTGAACAATGACACTTCCTCGTGGCCAGAATCAAATGTCTTTGGGGTTTGGTTTTATAACCTAGTAATGTGGGATCAATACTAACTTACTTCAAAGGTGAGTTAGGAGCTGGTGTACTGCCTAAGCTGAGTAAAAATATTTTCCTGATAAGCAGGGAGGAATTGAGTGATTAGTTTCTGCTATCTAGCCAGGAAGGCCAGAAAATAATATGCAGGGGGTTAGAACAGAGCAAGACAGTTAGCCAGCCCTATGTCTGTGCTAAGTGCCTGGAGAGACTGCTCACCACCCCCCTTCTCCAGTCCCATTGATGAGTCTCAGTTCTTCTCTGGGGAGCATTCAGGAAAAACAACTCCCAGGAAAAGCACATCTTGCAGATTCTCTGACCCCTTCCTCACAGTCCATGCTGACTGGTCCACAAGCTCTTTCCTGGAAACACAAGAGTCCCTGAATTAAAGAAAGTGTAGACTTCTGATGAAAAATAATCTGTGTTCTTGCACATTACCAAGATCTTATGAGAGAAATGGTTTCTTTCATGAACAGATTGCCCTAGTGAAGGGAAAATACCAATCAAGGGGCCAGAGAGCAAGTATAGTAGGTATGATGCTTGGCTTGCACACAGCTGACCTGGATTCAATCCCTAGAAACCCCTATGATTCTTTGAATCTACCCCTAGAGTGAGCCCTGAGCATAGAATCAGGAATATCTAAGCCTTGAACACCGCCAGGTGAGCCTTCAAACAAGAACAATCTAAAAAAAAAAAAAAGCTGTAAGCCTAAAATTATCATGTTAATCAGTGGGGAATATGAAATTAAATTGAGTAACTCACATGTTTGTAAATGAGGATCATTGTTTCTACCTTCACCCCGAAGCTAGAAAGGGCTGTTGGAGGAAGGAGCATATTTAAGGTATTAGAGAATGCATTACAGCCCCTACAGTTGCCAGCTTAGTTCCCAGGGACAAATAGCATGGGCAGAATGGGGTGCATGGCATTTTTTACTACTGGACTGTTCCCTTGCTTCCCCTGACTCCCCTCTCCACAAAGGGCCAGGTCTGGTAGGAAAGGTTAGCCTGTCTGAGATGAGAAATTCCCCACTGTCACCCTGAATTTCTTTATAAACCAAGGGCTACACAAGTCTATTTAGGCAGTATGTAGATTAAAGGTGCCCCACCTTTTTTTATATAATATTTTATTTAAACACCTTGGTTACAAACATGATTGTGGTTGGGTTTCAGTCATATAAGAAGACACCCCCCATCACCAGTGCAACATTCCCATCACCAATGTCTCAAATATTCCTCCTCCCCACCCCAACCCTGCCTGTACTTTAGACAGGCTTTCTTTTTCCCTCATACATTCTCATTGTTACTATAGTTGGCAATGTAGTTATATCTCTAACTAAACTCATCACTTTATCACTCTTTGTGGTGAGGTTCATGAAGTAGGCTATAACTTCCAGGTTCCTCTCTTTTGTCTCTGGAAATTATTGTAAGAATGTTTTTCATTTTTCTTAAAACCCATAGATGTGTGAGACCATTCCGCATCTTTCTCTCTCTCTCTGACTTCTTTTTTTGTTTTTTGTTTTTGGTTTTTGGGCCATACCCGGTGATGCTCAGGGGTTACTCCTGGCTGTCTGCTCAGAAATAGCTCCTGGCAGGTGCGGGAGACCATATGGGACACTGGGATTCGAACCAACCACCTTTGGTCCTGGATCGGCTGCTTGCAAGGCAAACACCGCTGTGCTATCTCTCTGGGCCCTCTCTGACTTATTTCACTCAGCATAATAGATTCCATGTACATCCATGTGTAGGAAAATTTCATGACTTCATCACTCCTGATGGCTGCATAATACTTCATTGTGTCTATGTACCACAATTTCTTTAGCCATTCATCTGTTGAAGGGCATCTTAGTTGTTTCCAGAGTTTTGCTATGGTAAATAGTGCTGCAATGAATATAGGTGTAAGGAAGGGATTTTTGTATTGTATTTTTGTGTTCCTAGAGTATATTCCTAGGAATGGTATAGCTGGATCCTATGGGAGCTCAAGTTCCAGTTTTTGGAGAAATCTCCATATCACTTTCCATAAAGGTTGGACTAGACAGCATTCCCACCAGCAGTGGATAAGAGTTCCTTTCTCTCACATCACTGCCAGCACCGCTTGTTCTCATTCTTTGTGATGTGTGCCAATCTCTGTGGTGTGAGGTGGTACCACATAGTTGTTTTGATTTGCACCTCCCTGATGATTAGTAATGTGGAACATTTTTTTGTGTGTGTGCTTTTGACCATTTGTATTTCTTCTTTATCAAAGTGTCTGTCCATTTCTTCTCCCCATTTTTTTTTTTTTTTTTTTGGTTTTTGGGCCACACCCAGAAGTGCTCAGGGGTTACTCCTGGCTGCTCAGAAATAGCTCCTGGCAGGCACGGGGGACCATATGGGACACCGGGATTCAAACCAACCACCTTTGGTCCTGGATCGGCTGCTTGCAAGGCAAACGCCGCTGTGCTATCTCTCCGGGCCCTCTTCTCCCCATTTTTTGATGGGATTAGATGTTTTTTCTTGTAAAGTTCTGTCAGTGCCTTGTATATTTTGGATATTATCCCCTTATCTGATGGGTATTGGGTGAATAGTTTCTCCCACTCAGTGGGTGGCTCTTATATCCTGGTGCTCCACCTTTTCTTGCCTTGACAAGTTTAGGTGATCAATGAGGAGAGCTTGATGCCCTCAGTCTTTTGTTAGCCAGCAATGGATTGGAGAGTTAATACAGTGCTTGCACGTGTCTGACCTGGGTTTAATCCTCAGTATCCCATATGGTTCCTCAGACTACCAACAGGAATGAACCCTTAGCTCAGAGCCAAGTGCAAGCTTTATGCTTACATATTGGCCCTACAATAAAGCAAATCCAAAAACAACAACAACAATCCCAAATGAAGTAAAGTAAAACAAAACATAACAAAAGGCAGAGAAAGTGAGCTGTCAGGTAAAATCTAGGATAATTGGTGTGGTATGAATTTAGCTAAGCCTATGATAAATGCTTTGATGTCTATAAATCTCCCAAGATTTTGTGGGCTCCACATCTATTAAGAGAAAACATTCAAAGTGGATCTCAAATGGGACTTGAACTATGGGTCCCACATTGGGATCAGCTAAATCTGCCAGCCAACTTAAGGGATTTGTAGATTCCAATGAGACTTGGTGCCTCACCAAGGGACAACCTGCTTGGAGATGCTTCCTACCTGAGAAAGAACAAGCCTTCCGCTTGCTCCAAGTTCTTGGTGGGCTAAGATATTTATTCCCTACTTCCTGCCCAACCCACCAGGGGATATCAGTGAATGTGAGATGATCTTGTGAGTAGAGGGTCTAGATAATGACCTCATGGTTTAGCACTCCCCTTAAGGAGGTAAGCACCAATGAGACCTCAACCAATAAGCAGTGACTATGGTTCTAGAGCCTTTAAATTCTGGGGCCCAGAAGTGCCTTCCTGGAAAGCAAGCTCACCAGCCACCTACCCAGCTGAAGCTCCAGGGAGCCTTTCTATAGCAAACACCTCTTAGGAAGTGATGTGAGGAGGTACAGGTGGCTCTCAGCCTTGGTTAGTTGAGTGAAGAGTAATCTAGGCAGCTCGTAAGGAGGCTGACCCCATGTCCAGTCCTATAGATTTCAATTCCAAATTTCTGTCTGCCTCAAAGATTTTCATTTGGGGGGATGTTGGAGTTGGGACACAGATGGTGGTATTTAGGGCTTCTTCCTGGTTCTGAGCTCAGGGATTACTTCTAGTGGTACTTAGGGGACCCACTGTGGTACTGTAGATTAAAACAGGTTCAGCTGTGTGCAGCGCAAGTACATAGCCCCTGTAATACCTCTCTAGCTCTATGCATCCTTTTACTAAAGTATTTTCCAATGGAATACTATTCATCTTCAAGGAAGGATAAAATCTTGCAATTTATTGCAATTTGGACAAAACTGTAAAATATTATATTAAGTAAAGTTGGTGAAAAGAAGAAAGACAAATACCAACTGATCTTACTTATGTGATGTGTAGAATAACAGGACAAGAGAATGCAAGGTATCAAAGAAAAGGGTGGGCACCTTGATTACCATGGTTCCTAGATTATTAACTGAGGAGAGGGAAGAAAATAAAGCAAGGTGGGGAAGTAAGAAGAGATGGACAAGAGGTAACAGGGGCAGGGGCCTCAGGCACATTGATGGCATATTAATAGGCTATCTGTATAAATCTGAACCATAAAACCAATGAACCCCAGAGCATAAGATCCACACTATAACCAAATTCTTCTCAAGGAGACAGGCTGGAGGAGGTGAGGAGGGGAAATTCAAGCATTGTCTGTCAGAAACTCTATTATGAGTAACTTTGCAAGACATGGTACTACAGTAAAGAAAGATTTAAACAGAATTAAAGAAGTGCTTACAATTGCTTAATCATAGGTTTGCAGGAACATGTAGATTTTGGGAAGCCAGGTGATAGCTCCCTGTTTCAAAGCCTCAGAGTACCTCTCAAGTTCTAAGCCATAGCTCTTAATTAAATGACCTCTTCTACAGTCTTTTCCCCCAAACCCTTCCTCCTTTCTCTTTGGTTATTTATATGGCCCCCAGTAAAGCAAACACATGGAACTCGTCTTCCTCTTTCTGACTTAGGATCTGAGCCCCCATCCCCTCCGCTTCCATCCACACAGCTGCAGAAGGCCTGGTGGGCTTCATTTGTTTGTATGGCTGAGTTGGTGAGATTGCAGGATATCCACACTCTGGGCCTGACCTTTAGGGCCGAGGGCAGAACTTAAACCCTCTCAAATTCCCCTTAGAGTCTTGGGGGTCAGCTTGAGCTTTTCAATAGTCACTTTCCATGATTAAGTTTCCAACTCCTACTATTGCAAGAGCTGCCAAAACTTTTGCCGCTGTTTGCCAGTCACTTACTAAGGTTTGCCAGCCCAGCTGGCAGATTCTCATTCACTAAGGCCAGCCTTTCCCTGGATTGGGCAAAGGTCGCTCCCAGCTCAGGCAAGCAGGTAAATCCTGCAGGCCCCACCTCTCATGACAGCTAGCTCCGTGAACTTCCTGCTTACAAAACAGCTGACAACAAACCAGCTGGGGTGTGACAGACTGATATGGATTTTGGCCTTAGCAGAGAAGGACTCCCTCACACAAGATATTCGTCAACTTCAAATCCAGAATTAATATTTCAAAAGCCGAATGTGATATGCACCATGAATTGAAAAAGCAAATCATGGTACAAAGGCAAACAGGTCATTAAAGTCAGACCCTAGGAGTACACGAAACAATTTCCAGCCATCCAGCAAGTGTCTCCTAGACCCTTGTTTCAGAAAGGCGAAGCCAGTTTCTCCGTGAACGTTTCCTTCGTTCTGTCACCCACTATTTCTTGAGTATCAGCTCTGTGAATGGAATAATGTTTCTCAAAATTAAAAGCCTCCTTTTAATTAACCAGTAATTGATAGTCTATTTATTTACTTCCAACAACTACTCATTTTTGATTAAGTTACCAAGTCTTAAGTGTCGAAGACTTCAGACATCTGGGGAGGACTCTCAGGAGATGATGGGAATCAGAGGCCTTAGAACCAAGAGGTTCTATTGGGTGGCAATTATGTAAGAGACAACTCTGGTACTGAGGGGCTCCCCATGCTACAATTTCTAACCAACTCCTGGGACTTGAACATTGCTGGCAAGCCCCATCCTCTGGGATACCATGCCTTAATATAATTAATGATACTTAATATACATGTAAACAGATCTTTACACTTGCAAAGGAGATTATTGGTATACATTTGATGTTGTTTTTCTAAAGAATCTTAACAGATACCTATAGAATGAAGACAGTGGTATTTCTGCTCAAATGTAAGTTCAAAATAGACTGAGCCCACCAGATCTGTTAAAAAAAAAAATCTAAGAGCCTTGTAATCAAAGCTATGTGATGATCAGAAATAATATTTGAATGAAGAAATCATCTCAGCTCTGCCATTCTCTGGAAACAACCTCTACCATCAGCCCACACACCCCCTAAAAGGACCCTGCTCCATTGCAGCCAGGAAAGAGAAAGGAAAATTTCCCAAATTAAGGTCAGACTTGGTCATTAATTATCAGGTTATTCTTCCAGTTACTTGGGCATTTAATAACTGCCAGTCCCTAAAGAGTGCTAAGGTGTACAGACATCGAACGAGTACCTATACGTCCCCTCTCTGAAGAGCTTAGAGTTCAATAATGCAAGAGAGGTGGACCTGGGAGGGCAAGGAGAGAGTCCAGATGAGTGTGGGCATTGCAAGCACCAACTTTGGGGCCTTCCCCCAGGACTGTATAGACTTATACTACTCTTGAGCACCCATCTGAGAATAGACCTTGAGCACCACTAGTTGTGACATAAAAACCATAAAAAGAAAAATGGATAAATGAAAGAAAAAAACCTATAACGTTGTATGATGAGTGTTCTAGTGGGAATTCATTTTACAGAAGTCCTTGGAAATCTGGAAGGCTTCTAAGACTATCTGGAGCCAGGATGGAGCCCTAAAGGATATAGCAGATATTTTGGGTCTATTAGTGGAGTTGTCTCAGGTGACCCAAACTTCACTCTCTTTGTGTCAATAATCCATGCATAGTATATGCCCATCCATGGTTGAGAATGCTGTCTGGTAACATGAAAGAAAGAAATGGTTTTGAGTATGATTTATGTCATGGTGCCCATCATGACCAAAACTCACTGGGACAATCACTTGCAGTGTTAATCAATGTCATGGTCTGATGGCAGACCCCATATGCACATGAAAAAAGAATCATTCGTGTCAGGAAAGATTATCACAGAGAGGTATTTTAAGGTATTTCTGAAGAATGACAAATATAGTTGAATGAAGCCAATAATAAACTACCACTTAGAGTCGATTTCAGAGAGAGCAAACTTTGAGGCAAGAAAAGTGCTTCCCAACAGAATCTTGTGGAAGTCAAGTCTGGAGTTATTGGGCAAGACACAGTGGAGAGCATTGATATTGAGCATTGCAGATGTCTTTCTCTATCCACCAACTCCAGATCCTGCTCAAGATGGCAATATTGACCATCATCCAAAAGTCTTTTGATTTTGGCCATTGGATGCTTATAAACTCAAGTAATTAGAATCCAACAGAAAAACCAAAGCCAGAGATTACAGAGTTGAAGCAGGGTGTCAGAGGGAGCTTCTGTAGAGCACTATTATTGTTTTATTTTGTTGTTGTTGTTGTTGTTGTTTTGTTTTGATTTTTGTAGTTTGGGGTCATACCTAGAAGTGCACTGAGGTTACTCTTGGCTCTGTACTCAGGAATTACTCCTGGTGGGCTCAGGAGACCTTGTGGAATGCCCAGAATTGAACCTGGGTTGGCTGCATGCAAGGAAAATGCCTTACCCATGGTGTTATCACTTCAACCCTCCACTATTATTATTTTTAGCAAAATGCAAAATAATATTGAATCCCTGAGGAAGCTTGTGCTGCCAGGATAGAAGAGCAGACGTAGACTAAGAGATGTCATAAAAAGATTTTTTTAGAAGACCCTTCATAGAAAGGTTGAGTCACTAAAATGAAATGACAAATATGTGTGAGATCCAAGAGACAAAATTGAAGAAATTCTTGGAATGTACATAAATGGTATAAAAAGAAAATACAAGTGAAAAAAAAATGACCAAAAAAGTAAAATATTAAAGTTTAAAAAACCTATTATCTCCTAGAGCCAAAAGACAAAAATATTCTTCCCAAAGAGTTACTGTAGGAGAAGATAGAGAAGAGAACTAAGCATTTAAAAAAGTAATAGATGCAGATAGTACATGAGGTAAGTTTCTTGACTTCCATGTGTATTGGTTCTATCCTTGCCACCACATACAGTCTCCTGAGTATTGCCAGGGTTTACTCTTTTGTGTGTGTGTGTGGTTTTTGGGTCATACCTGGCAGTGCTCAGGGGTTATTCCTGGCTCCAGGCTCAGAAATTGCTCCTGGCAGGCACAGGAAACATTGGGATTCGAACCGATGACCTCCTGCAAGAAAGGCAAACGCCTTACCTCCATGCTATCTCTCCGGCCCCCAGGGTTTTACTCTTGAGCAGAGCCAGAAACAGTCTTTGAGTACTGCCTGGTGTTAGATTACACTTTATTTTTACCAAAACAAAGATCATCCCTAGGTCCTTTGTATGTTTGTTTACAATTTGGATTTACTTCAAAATGAGATTGTCTTACTTGGGTGGGTCTGGCTCAGGATAGCCTGAGCTATCTGTTCTTACACTGTCCTTCCTTACTGTCCCACCCAGGGGTGGTTTCTGTACTCAAAAACAAATCTGGCAGGCAGCTTGCTGGAGTTACGAGGAAGAAGATTGCCACTATCCCTGTTTCACACTCAGTCTGGTTTGGATTATTTCCTGCGCAACCCTGATTCAGACTGGTTCACCTGGGTTTGGAGATACAGTGTGTGGGATGATTTTACAACCTGGTATGACCCAAGCTTGCTTTTTCCCCAAAAAGCTAATGTATTTTAAAGAAATAATAAATACATAAAATAAGCAATAGATACATATTAACTGAGATGGATGAGGATTGAGCCTTCAGATTTAAAAAGCTGAATGTCCAGGGACTGGAGTGATAGTATAGCAGCCAGAGCTTTTGCCTTGCATGTGACTGACACATTCAATTCCTCAATCCTCAGCAACCCATATGGTCCTCCTTGAACTGCTAGGAATGATGCCTGAACCCAGAGCCAGAAGTAATCCCTGAGCACTTCCAGGTGTGCCCCAAAATCTAAAAATCAAGAAAAAAAGCATGTTCAGTATTTCTAGTGACACTTAAAATCAAAAACTTCGTTCCACAGAGTATGGTGGACATGCCACCTACAATGCCCTCAAAATAAATATAACAGCAGAGTCATTTCTGCTTTTCAGACTGTTAGAAGGCAGCAGAATAAAGGTAAGGAAAGAAAGTGATACCATCAAGTTATCACAAACCTAATTTTTCTTTGGTTTTTTTTTTTTTTTTTTTTTTTGGTCACACTCTGCGGGGCTCAAGGGTTACTCCTGGCTCTGCACTCAGAAATCGCTGTTGGCAGGCTCAGGGGATCTTATGGGATGCCAAGAACCAAACTCAGGTCCGTTCCAGGTCAGCCACATGCAAGGCAAACGCCCTACCACTGTGCTATTGCTCCTGTTCTAACCTAATTTTTCGATCGCAAGTGCAAAAGATACGGTCACAAGGATTTAGCTCTTCTGTCATTTTTTGGGGTGTGTGTGGGGGGATAGTTTGGCAAAATTGCACCAGTGACATAGGTACAAATTTAGGTACAAGGAATAAGGGAAGCAGTAACATGTGATAAAAAAAATTCTAGGGGAGCTGTTAATGATTCATTCAAATTAGAAGAGCTGGTGAGAAATCTCCTCAACAAGGAACATGGTCTCAAGACCCAAGTGGCTACTTTAGAATCAAGACGTGAATACTGGCCACACAAAGGTGCTGAAGACACACACTTCTCTGGGGTCATTCAGAAATGAGAAAGAGAACAAAGTGGTTGAGAAGGATAAATATACTTAAAGGGCCTTCAGGGGATTAATGGGAGGAAATGAAAATACAATTTGTACTTAAATAAATAATGTAAGGAAAAGAAACATCAAACACGGATGTCCAGAGTGAAGTTCAGTTTCATTGGTGCAGAGAGTGGGTCTGTTCAGTAAAATCTGGAAAGTTCTAGGACCTCTAGTTACATTTCCAGCCCACCCTTTTTTTTTTTCGTTTTGAAAGTTGCTTGTCAGTTGATGAATTATGTCCTAACAGATGATCCTTTTAATCTCACCTTTCCAGGAACCCATCCCCAAAGCTGGCATTAAAATTTGTTTATAAGCTCTTTCTCCTGCCAAAGATATTGGGTTTGGTTATTCGTGGTTTTTTTATTTTTTTATTTTTGGATCTTCATAAGATAGTAAGTAAGCTTTGCAAATTACATTAAGACATTTTTTGTTTCAAAACATTGATCTTCACTCTCGACATTTATTTTTTTTAATTGACAATTTGGTTCAATTGGCACCAATCATCTTGCATTAAAGAAATGGTTATTTGAAGTTCCAATTCTTAGTTTTGACTCAGAGTCCAGTTTCTATGGTTGAAGTAAAATGTAATATAATGTTTTTTTCATTTTGAAATATTAATAGGTTCATTTTTCAGTGTTAGATGATTGATGTTTAATTTTGTATGTTTTGGTTTTTGGGCCACACCCAGTGCTACTGAGGAATCACTTCTGGCAGTGCCGGGGATCGAATTCAGGTTGGCAGCATGCAAAGCAAATGTCCTACCCGTTGTACTATATCACTTCAGATCCAATTTTTTAAATTCTTTTAGGTTGCCCAAATGTTCTATCATAAACACAGATGAGTTCTATGCTTAAATTCCTTAAAATGAATGTCAAAAGAAGGCCCATCTCAGACCCTTTGGGTCTCTTTGCAGGACTGGTCTGACTTTTGACAAGCAAAGGGGTACAGTGAGTGAGGTTCTGCAGTGTATGCTCAAGACAAAGCACCTGCCTTACAAGCATAAGTCTGGCAGTTGGACCCTTTGTACCTTACATATGCTGAGCTTGGTTTTAGGGACTCGCAGCCTGAGGCTTCTGGCTCCATCGGGTCCTATAGTCTGGAATTATTGACTCCATTGGGTCCTGCAACACACAGCCAGCTTTGGGTGAATGCCATTACTTAAAGGTCAGTGTGCACTATGGTCTGGAATCAGACTCTTTGTGAATACTTGTGCAAGCACCACGACTAGAGTAATTGTGTGGGCAAAGCAGCTGACTAGGTGGACGTGTGACCCAAGCACGTGACAAAGGGCAGGGAAGGCCCAACTTCCAGTGCATATGGTTGAAGTGGCTGGCTTGAGATGCATGTTCAGCCCCATATCTCTGTTGTTTGTCTAAAATCTTTATGTCTTTGCACGGAACCTTTATATAAAATTTGCCTGCTTGTCTAAACCAAACACAGTCCCAATTATTTCTGAGCTTGTTAACTGGGGTTTCTGGAACTGAACAGTTTTGGCAAGAGAATGAACATCTGGGCCCGGAGAGATAGCACAGCGGTGTTTGCCTTGCAAGCAGCTGATCCAGAATCAAAGGTGGTTGGTTCGAATCCCGGTGTCCCATAGGGTCCCCCGTGCCTGCCAGGAGCTATTTCTGAGCAGACAGCCAGGAGTAACCCCTAAGCAACGCAGGGTGTGCCCCCCCCCCAAAAAAAAAATCCTCCCAGCCAGGATTTTCTGCTCCCTTCTAGAGCAGCGGCTATGATCTCTTGCTCTGTTCCTGGCCTTACACCCCTGGACTATTTCAAGGGTCAGAGGAGATGGGGGTGTGAAGGGGGCCTTCTGAAGAACCAGGGATTTCTTTGGCTTTGAATGCTGGAAGCTGACCAGCATTTCAGGAGGTGAGCATAGCAGTTGCTAATCCTAGTTACTCTGACCAAAATTTGGACCAGAGTTTATCTTGTTCTTAAAGAGCTTCTGGCTTTTGTGAAAACATTTTCTGAATATACCAGAAATATAGCTTCATCAATACCATAGCTTCCATGGCAAGTCCTCCTTCTTCCCCATTGCTGGGTTTGTGCAAGCCCCTGCTGAGGGTTCTGTGGCCATCCATCACAGAATAACTTCGGGGAAGGGTGTGTGGCAAAAGGTAGTTCACTCAGGGAATAGTCCTGTTCCAAACATATCCAGCTGCCAGAGAGACAGACAGTATAGTGGGTAGAGTGCTTGCTTGGCATGTGGCTGATACAGGGTTCCATCACATGGATCCCATATGATCTCTTGAGCTCTGCCAAGAAGGATCCCTAAGTACAGAGCCAGGAGAATGCTCTGAGCAGTACCAGGTATGGCTCTTTAAAATAAAAACACAAACAGGGCCAGAGCACAGCAGGTAGGGTGCTTGCCTTGCCCACTGTAGACCTACCAGGGTTCTAGCCCTGGCATTTCATATGGGCCCTGAGCCTGCTAGGAGTAATTCCTACACACAAGAGTAACCCCTGAGTATCCATCGGGTATGGCCCCAAAGCAAGCAAACCAACAAAATAACATAAAAACAAAACAAAACATACCCAACTGATCTCAGTCAGAGGAGTGAGTTATGGGTTGATTAAAGACCAACTTTCACCTTCCATTCAACACTGTGATGATTGTTTTCCACTTTAGAGAGAGGGAGAACTTTAAATGGCAGAACAAATGCCATTCCTAGGAGGGGTTGGATGCCAGAAAAGCAGACAACAGTAAGCTGTTGTAGCTATGTTAGCCTTAGTACTAATGGATAAGATCCGGAGCCTGAGCAGTGGTGCAGTGGGTAGGGCGTTTGTCTTGCATGAGGCTGACCTAGGCCAGACCATGGTTTCATCCCCCGGCATCTCATATGGTCCCCCAAGCCAGAAGCGAGTTCCGAGTGCATAGCCAGGAGTAACTAACCCCTGAGTGTCACCGAGTGTGGCCCCAAAACAAAAATAAAAACAAAAAGCCAAAAACAAAACAAACAAAAACCCAAGTTTTATGTCTCACTGGGAGATGAATGCATGCTCTTTATTTAGCTGCACAGCTATTATTTTTCAATGTCATCTTCCATTATATATAAATACTTTTTGCAGGTATAAGTTGTTGTGTATGTAAATATTTTGGGGGATTACTAAGTTATTCACCCTACCCTGATTGGTGATTGTGCCCTACCCTAGGGTGTGACCTGGCATTCTGCCCCCACCCTAGGGTAGTACCTGATTCTGCTTCCACCATTGGTTGGTATCTGATCCCACCATTGGGTGGTACCTGAATCTGGGGGATAAAAACAAGGGACTGTAGAAGGCCGAAGCTTTTTTGCTGGAACTGAGGTTGAGTCTTTGGACTTCAGTCTTGTCCACCGAATAAAGCTAATATTTCCACGAGCCTGACTGTCCACGAGCCTGACTGTGTGTGAGCTGTTTACCCGCCGTTTCACCTCAGAACCGTCAGCTAGACAGGGTGGCAGACGCGTGCTCCGAGCTGGAAGAGAAAGGCCTCATCCTCCATCCCTCCATCAGTCAACCTCTTCAGGGGCTGACTTGCAACATAAGTTACAATATTTTCTTTAAGAATGCAATCTTGGGCCCGGAGAGATAGCACAGCGGCGTTTGCCTTGCAAGCAGCCAATCTAGGACCAAAGGTGGTTGGTTTGAATCCCGGTGTCCCATATGGTCCCCCGTGCCTACCAGGAGCTATTTCTGAGCAGACAGCCAGGAGTAACCCCTGAGCACCGCCGGGTGTGGCTCAAAAACCAAAAGAAAAAAAAAAAAAGAATGCAATCTTGGGGCCAGAGAGATAGCATGGAGTTAGGGTGTTTGCTTTGCATGCTGAAGGACGGTGGTTCGAATCCTGGCATCCCATATGGTCCCCAAAGCCTGCCAGGAGCAATTTCTGAGCGTAGAGCCAGGAGTTACCCCTGAGCATTGCCGGGTGTGACCCTCCCCCCCAAAAAAAGAATGAAATCGTGGGCTGGAGAGATAGGACAGCAGGTAAGGCACTTGCTTTACACAGGGCAAGCATGGGTTCAGCATCCCAGTGGGTTTCCCCAAGCATCACCGCCAGAAGTAATTCTTAAGTGCAGAGCCAGTTGTAACCACTGAGTACCTTTGTGTGTGACCCTCCACCCCCCCCCAAAAAAAAACCCCAAATAAACAGAATAAATGGAGTTGTCCAGCTAGGCCATTCTGATAAGTCCCAAACGTGTGATATTACAAGTCAGTTTTCAATGATTTTGAATATAATCAGATATTCTTTTTTTTTTTTTTTTTTTTTTTTTTTTTTGTGGTTTTTGGGTCACACCCGGCAGTGCTCAGGGGTTATTCCTGGCTCCAGGCTCAGAAATTGCTCCTGGCAGGCACGGGAGACCATATATGGGACGCCGGGATCGAACCGATGACCTCCTGCATGAGAGGCAAACGCCTTACCTCCATGCTATCTCTCCGGCCCCGTAATAATCAGATATTCTTACACTTTACAATAAAGATTCTCTGGATGTAGTCTTCCACTAATGGCTTCATGACAAGATTTATCAGAGGTACATGGTCACATGGGCTCATTACGAATAATGATGGTACTTGCATAATCATTTGGGTTTTTACAAAAGACTACGACAGATCGGTTATGCTTTTGATTGGCCAGGGCTTTCTGTGAATGTGGCTTTGCTAAATAACTGTTGGTATTTTTTAAAGCTAGGCGGTATCCAGTTCTTTTCATAGATTATCACCCAGCTAATGTTAAAAGGCATATTATGCACACAGGACTGAGGTCAGAAGAGAGGTCATTTTTTATTTTGTTAACTACAAAAATAAACAACACTTGACACATTGAAAGATTTGAAAGAAGTTGTCTAAAACAAAATGAAACAGGGTTATAGCATATTTTAAAACCTTTTGACATCTGCACCCCCTGCTTCTGATACTCATCAATTTCCTCTATCAGGACAGATAATCCGTATTATTTTAAGTGGATTAATTTACGTCCTTTACAACTCCTCTTGAAGAGTCTATATTCCTTCCTCTTTTAATTCTATTTATCTAGTCTGCTGCCTATCCTTTCTTTTGTTTTCTTTCTTTCTTTCTTTCTTTCTTTCTTTCTTTCTTTCTTTCTTTCTTTCTTTCTTTCTTTCTTTCTTTCTTTCTTTCTTTCTTTCTTTCTTTCTTTCTTTCTTTCTTTCTTTCTTTCTTTCTTTCTTCTTCCTTCCATCCTTCCTTTCTCCTTTCTGTCTTTTTATTTCTCTCCTCACTCCTTTCTTCTTTCTTTTTCTCTTTCTTTCCTTCCTTCCTTTTCTTTCTTTCTCCTTTCTGTCTTTTTATTTCTCTCCTCCCTCCTTTCTTCTTTCTTTTTTCCTTCCTTCCTTCCTTCCTTCCTTCCTTCCTTCCTTCCTTCCTTCCTTCCTTCCTTCCTTCCTTCCTTCCTTCCTTCCTTTCTTTCTTTCTTTCTTTCTTTCTTTCTTTCTTCCTTTCTTTCTCTCCTTTCTTTTTCTTGGTTGAGGCCACAGCCAAGGCACTCAGGGGTTACTCCTGGCAGGCTCAGGGAACCATATGTGATGCTAGGGATGGGGGGCCCAGGATCAAACCCAGGTTGGTCGCATGCAAGGCAAACGCCCTACTGTTGTGCTATCGCTCTGGCCCCATCTCTTTTTCTTTCATCCTTTATTCCTCTGTCTTTCTCTTTCTTTTTGGCTTACACCTGGCTGTGCTCAGTGATAACTTCTAGTATTGTGCTAAAGGATCACTCCTGTTAGTGCTCAGGGGACCATATCAGGTTTTGAGAATTGAATCTAAGTCAGCCACATGCAAGACCAACACCCTGCCCTTTGTAATATCTCTCTGGTTCCTTTTATTACTATTATCAATCACAGATGTGTGGATTTCCTGTTTCTGTTACAGCACATACCATGATATTGCTTACTTCTGGACAATCCATTTACTTTTGGGATTCAAGTCAAATGCTCTTCAGCCATTAATGTCCCATTCACAGTTCCTGTCTTCTCAAAGATTTTTCTATCCTTCTTCAAGGAACTCATTTATCATCATTTACCAGAGGTTTATTGAGTACATACTACAATAGACATTATGAACATTATAACCTATAAGGAACCCAATGCTGGACCTTAACTGTACTGCTGTCCAGACTTCCCATCTGAACTCTCAAATACCAATCATGTCTGCTTACAGAAGCATTTATCAACCAGTTTGTCATGTGTCCCCAGGATAGTCCAAGGGGGTCATAGCATAAAACTAGGCCAACCAGTAGGATGGGGTAGGGGACACAGGAAGAAACCAGGTCAGAAAGGGACCACAATGGGAGAAAGCTTGAGAAACTCTTCTCTAGACTATTTAGATAGAATACCTTTGATGAGAAGCACTGAGCATCATTGATGAGGTGACTAGATCACATCCTCCAGATGTCTGTAGTAAGCAAAGTAGAAAAGCTTAACAGTTTTTAAGAAAAATCTTTTAATAAACTTTTCCAATTTGCCATGGGCTTAATCAACATTCAATGACTATATGAACAAGTGGTCAAATCCTCTAGCCTTCTAAAGGGAAGGTGGAAAGATGGGCAGAATAGGGGAGATGTAGAAGTGAAGTATTTGATTTCTCAGTAGTTGAGGAGACAAGTACCAAATGTCTGAGTATTCCCAGTGTTAAGTTGGACCAACACCTGAGACGCAAGCCAATGGGATGGGTGCCAATTGGGCAGCTTGTTCAAGAGAAAAAAGATTTGCTGAGTGAGCTAAATCTTACCTGACAAAAGGAATTCCCCTGCTTTACTATACACCATTAGAGCAGAAAAAAATAGTCTTAGAAGCATTGGAAAGGGGCCAGAAGAGAATGTCAAGGAGACAGCAGGGTCTAACAATAGAAAACAGGCAGCAGAGTAGACAGTGTAGGTGTAAGAGCAAGAGACAGAGCAGATAAGGAAAGCCTAAGGAGCAATGGCAAGAAAATGGCACAAGCTCTGTCTTCTACCTGGGGCTGTCTATAGAAAGACAGTAGTGAGGGGTGAACAGGGGAGAATCTACTAATCTCCTGTCCAGTTTCTGTGCAGCCTAGCCTTTCCAGGACACCTATAATTGAATGAATGAGGGTCGGTCCAGTTCTGAATTTCCACACGGGGATGTATTCCCAAATCTCATATGCATTTTCATTGTTAACTAAAATATATTTTTTCTCCAGGAAATTATTAGATACATAAGTCAAATCACTAGTGTTTCATGTATCTTTACCCAAGGTCTAACCACTGTACTGGGACTTCAATCATCTGCAAGAATCTCATATATTCCTTACTCTGGTTGCTTAAGGAATACTTCCAAATTTCTGGGCTTTACGATGATAACTCATAATTGGTTCATGAGTCTCCAGTTTAGTTTAGGGCTCGGCAGGGAGGAGATTCATCTGGTCCCCTTAAAGTTGATTTGATAACAGTAGGGAGGAAGTGCAAGTTTGGAAGCATGTAAAGATTGGTGTCAAATTGGATTATAATATCCCATGTTGCAAGTCAGCCCCTGAAGAGGTTGACTGATGGAGGGATGGAGGATGAGGTCTTTCCCCTTCAGCTCAGCACGCGTCTGCCACCCTGTCCAGCCGACGGTTCTGAGGTGAAACGGGTAAACAGCTCGCAGACAGTCAGGCTTGTGGAAATATTAGCTTTATTAGGTGGACAAGACTGAAGTCCAAAGACTCAGCCTCAGATCCAGCAAAAAGCCCCGGCCTTCCACAGACCCTTGTTTTTATCCCCCAGAATCAGGTACCACCCAATGGTGGGATCAGATACCAACCAATGGTGGAAGCAGAATCAGGTACTACCCTAGGGTGGGGGCAGAATGCCAGGTCACACCCTAGGGTAGGGCACAATCACCAATCAGGTTAGGGTGAGTAACATAGTAATCCCCTAAAATATTTACATACACAACATCCCATAACTCATTTTTATTTTGTTTTCAACAGCTTACATTTACGTGGGAACCTGAGTCCTCTCTCTATTCTTCTTCTCCTTACCTGAGCTTTCTCCTAACATGGTAGCTGGTCTCCAAGGGTAAATGTTACACATAGAAGAAACAAAGAATGAGCAGGAGCAAACAGAAATTGGAATTGTTTTAAATGATCCAGCCTTGGAAGTCACCTTGCAATGTTCCCACTGTACATTCATCAGTTGGGACAATCAAAAGGCTGTGTGGATTCAGGAGGTAGAGAAACAAATTCTTCCTCTTGATGAAGAGTGGCAAGATCTTCTAAGAGGAAGTGGGAGTAGATAAGATTTCATGGCCATTTTTGGAAAGTACAATCTGCCACTTCATATAGCACCACTTTTAAGAAAACACAATCTATTCCTCTTGGAAAGGAAGTATCACCGTGAACCACACTGCTCAGGAACCGAAATCCAACTCCCTAGATACTGTAAGACACTGGGCTAGCTGCTTAGATGTTCTGTGCTTCAGTTTCCTCATCTGTAAGCTGGAATAGAATCAAGAAGGGTGGCTCTATTCTCAGATGCCAGAACCACATTTTGCCCACCAGCAGCACGCTGTGTCTGGAAGCGCCTACAAATGAATACCCATGCTTTTTTGTAGTTACCATGATGAGTTGATTCCAAAGGCCACTGGGTGGGTATTAATCCAAGTGAGAAGACTGTGACTTAGATAACAACTTGCCCTACGTAACATCTGCAAAGGCTAGAGACAAGCTATGCCCGCAGCTGAGTTCCCAGAAGTAATCCCAAGATAACTCAAGAGCTAAGTCCTTCTTTCAAATCTGATTTGTGTGCAAGCAAGAACAAGAAAGATGGAATAGATATTTTGAAGGTTTCCATACTTTTATTTAGCCAGGATTCTCTTTTTATTAGTATTGGCCAGAAATGGGGTTGGGGTTAGGGAAATCTGGTTACTTGCCCAGTCACATATGATTCTAGGCAAGTCCCTTCGATGGTTAACCTGAAGTTATATGATGACAGGGGCCTTGCCTGTCTTGTTCATGGCTTGTTCATGTGGTATATCAGTAATACCAATTCCTGTTATATATAAGTACTGATATTGTGTACATGCCCAGCACCCATACTGACATGTAATAGGGATTCAAAATTGGTGGCCTATGTTAAAATCTGCAGACAACAATAGTCAAAAGCCCATGAAGTTTTGTAGATTCTCTTCACCTCTGAAGGGCCACATTAGGGTAGTGGTGCCCAAATGCTTAGCATGACACCCCTTCACTGATGCTCCCAGTTGTATGCATTGCCTGCAGGCTGCACCTGTCCCATGGTGAGGTGTGGGAAGGTGTAGGATGGGATAAATTTTGTGGGAGGCTATTTTTAAATTTTATCTCCAAGGATGTTGTAAATATGGTTGTCACAGAATTGGTCGTGGTTTTAGTTGCATGAATCATTTGGAAGTCTGTGGGAGTCAGCTGAGCAAACAGCCAAAGAATACAGCACTCTGGGTGGTATTTACCTCTAATGGGCAGACTTTGGCTTCATCAACAAAAGAAAGGAGGGCTAGACCATCTCTTTAAAATAGAGGCCTCCTGTTGAAGCAATGCCCACAGCTTTTGGTTTTTTTCCTAGGGTCATTGAGAAGAATTCTGGAAATACTGATAGTTCTCCCATTAGGACCTGGCAGCAACATGAATGTCTTTTAGACTAGGAATCAATTTCCTGAAAATCAACTACAGAGATTTGATATAATCAGAGAATACCAGCTTTTTTTTTTTTTTTTTTTTTTGGTTTTTGGGCCACACCCGTTAGACGCTCAGGGGTTACTCCTGGCTATGCGCTCAGAAATCGCCCCTGGCTTGGGGGGACCATATGGGACACCGGGGGATCGAACCGCGGTCCTTCCTTGGCTAGCGCTTGCAAGGCAGACACCTTACCTCCAGCGCCACCTTCCCGGCCCAGAATACCAGCTTTTTACCTTAGCATGAACTAAATTTTAAAGAGATGCTGTGGGGCTGGACTGATAGTACAGAAGGGAAGGGGTTTGCCTTGTACTCAGTCAACTGAGGTCTGGTCCTCCATACCCCATATGGTCCACAGCACCTATAAGGAGTGATCCCAGAGCACAGAGGCAGGAGTAATCCTTGAGCACACCTGGGTGTTCCCCCACCCCAAATAAAGAAAGCAAAAAATAAACAAACAAAAATGATGTTTCTAGTGAAATGTGTTTATAGAAACATGTCAAAAAACCGTGAGAGACAACAACAAGCAAATCAAACAGCCCTCAAGTTCACTGCAGAGATAAAAAGAACAGACTTGTCTTTTCTTGGGGAACATGGCTTCAATGAATTTAAGTGTTAAATCGATTATATGATTTTTCTATCAAATTCTTAATAAGCATAAATATTGATTGCTTCACTTTTCAAAACAATAAGAAATACTCTATTTTGGAAATACTATTTCTAGATAGATTTTCATTAGGGACACCAGGTAAGTAACACTGGATTTTATGAAAAATAATGGTCTCTTTCTGCTTGAATCAAAGAAGCCATCAAAGAAGCAAACAGGACAGGCTGGAGTTGAGACTTGTTGATTTTCTCCCAAGTTTCATGACCAAGTTTCTTTACCACAGGGACTTAAAGAGGCCTCCAAACAGGTGCTCTTTTCTCTTTCAGGAAAAAAAATGTTTTGAGAAGATCCTCTTTCATAATTCCCTCTGGGAACACGCAAGCACTCGCTAAGCTTCCATTTCAAATGTTAGGGATTTGGATGGAGTTGATATAACAGCTTGTGCGAAATGTCACGGCTCCGAGTTATCTTACGCAGGGGTAGCAGATGCTGAGGTAAGAGAAAGGCTGTCTTTGAGCCCTCAACGCAGCACCAGAGAAGCAGTGACGACGATGACATCAGCCAGTGAACAGCAAAAAGTTGCCTGGCTGTTGGAAGGGGGGGAGGGGATGAAATGAAGCAACATCTGCAAATTCCAAATAACACAGTGAGACAACTGCTTACATAAGTCACAGTAAAGGCTGATTGGATTCCATCTATATTGTTCTTTTTTGTTTGTTTTTTGGGTCACACCCGGCGGTGGTCAGGGGTTACTCCTGGCTGTCTGCTCAGAAATAGCTCCTGGCAGGCACGGGGGACCCTATGGGACACCGGGATTCGAACCAACCACCTTTGGTCCTGGATCGGCTGCTTGCAAGGCAAACGCCGCTGTGCTATCTCTCCGGGCCCTATATTGTTCTTAAACATCCAATATATTCAATTATGGTCTGCATTCAGGTATTTTGGGCAGTGTCTCTCTCACTTCATTTTCAGTGGCCTCTCTCTAAGAGACCGAAGTGCTAGACTGAGCCGCAGAAATTTCCATTACAATGTGAGGACTCAGGCAAGCAAAGCTTTACGTTAAAATGGAAACATAAGTTATTTAACATACCTTTAGAACGGTGTGAGCACAGAAAATACCTTTTGATTATTCTTTCAGCTGCTCTCAATGTAACATCCTGCCTTCTGAGTTTCAGTAGTTATTTTTCTCAAGTGGATAAAGGCCCCTTTGTAAATAGCTCTAGTCTTACTTCCAGTGGTCTAGGGTTTGAACTTGCATAACTTTCCTTAACACTCTTGAGTTTTTCCTCTTAACTCCTATCTAATCAGGTGAGTTTCTTAATCCAGGTAACATGAAACTGCTTATGGATTTCAAAAGTGAAAATAAAAGCAACGTATAGCTTAGAAGCTCTATAATCCCTACCCCCTCTCATAACAGAAACTGGACAATACTGTAAAATTTACACACTCAGGGAAGAAAGTCAGATACTATGGATTCACATGTAGAAATGGCGGTACAAATTTTGCCCCATGCAGCTCTGCCCTTTGGCATTATGAATTTGCAATATCCATCCCTTATCTTCAGGGTGGCGACAATTCAAAGGACTCTCTGGGGACTTAGGAAAAACACGACATCTTTAGTCTAACCTCCAAGCGAAACTTAGTCATTCTTTTCATGAAAAAGTAGATCACACCACAATACTGGTGATTCTGTGGCCAAGAGAAGTCACAGATTTTCTCATAATTAGGATAGTCTTTGGAGGAATTTCCAAATATTTCATCACCTTGGAAGTTTTTAATACCTGGGTTGTATTATTTAAAACACTGAATTATCAACAAAGCACATGCTACAAGTTTTAAAACATATGACCAATGCATTTTAATAAAAGTTACCTCAGTAATTTCCTATACATATTTATACATTTGAAAACAATAAGACACGTCCACAGACTGGTTTTTTGCACACACACACACACACACACACACACACACACACACACATATACAAACACACACACCCCCCCAAATACCAGCCAGAGTTGCCAGTCCCATAGCATTTCAAAGGTTAAAAAAAAAAAATCCCTGAACTAATCCATGAAGGCTTTAATAACACAACATCCAGATGTCTAGGGTAAATCAGTCTCTGCTAGGATCTTCTGAAGCGGAAACAAACTTGACCTTGAAATCCACATAGTCGCATTGCTTTAAATAGATGTCTCTGATGAGAGTCATTTTTTCCCCTTATTTGCACTAAAGAAGAAACCTGTAGATTCTAGAGCAATTCTGCCTGCATCTCTGAGGTTGCTTTCTTGCAAAGAGACTCTAACATTGTGGACCATTAGCACAAACTGGTTCTCCTCTATTTCATAGCATAAACATCAAAGAGAGAGAACTTCTAACTTGACAGCATCTCTGATACCTTCCCGCAGGTACCTTCCCTGGCCCAGTTGAAACATTGCATAGCAATTACCATATTCCTAGGGGTTTGAGGAATATGGCCTGTGAATTCCAATTTTAAAGTGAATTAAAGGATGCCTTGGGAGACATGCCTTGATGGGTAAGCACATTAGACTTTTTGGAAAACCCTCTATGGAGACTGTAGCCAAAAATAAGCTATTGCATGCTAGCAAGTTAAATGAATACATGCTATAGGGAAATCATTGATGGCCCACAATTATTCACTTAGCTGAAGATGCTCAGAATTCTCATCTCCAAGAGCATACGAAATACATCAAAACTGAGAAACTACTAAGAAACACAATTAGGAATAACATTCTTGCATAAAATAGAGATGCAATTTACAGACCACCCAACATTTTTTTTCATATATATAGCCAAACAATCATTTTCTATGATTCAAAATACTGGGCATATTACAAGTGCTGCTCTAAAATGGTCCTCATTTCTGTTTATCTCTCAAATGTAGAAACCTGGTTCTAAATCAAAGTGTTCTTTAGCTTCAATCTGAGTCTATTCTTTGAACTCTTTGTCATAAAATGATTCAACATGCATGCAATGATAAAAAGTCCAAAACTGTTAAACTTAGAAAGAAAAGGAATACGGCAATGCAAAGAAAATATTTTACGCTGTAGAGGGTCGATGGGATAAAGAGATTTATATTTAAAAGATCTTGCTAGCCACAGTTATTAAATTACTCATTCAAGATCTAGAGCAGTTTTTTTTTGTGTGTGTGTGTGTGTCTATTTATATCTATGTTAAATCCAAGTAGATATACCAGTGATGCGTGCAGTTTCGGGGCTATTGTTTTTATCTCTAGTTAATTCATCCAACTTTAAAATGTAATTAAAAAGACATATTCTGTGAGTCCTTATTCAGGACCATCTAATGCCATTTCCTCCACAGCTCAATATTTAGAAGACCCTGAAAAATCTGCTCTCACAACCAAAAGCCAAAGGCATGGATGCACACACAAGATCCCAACTCTACTTCCTTGGCATATTCCAGAATATTTTTCTCTAAACAGGAAGCTGTTGACAATTTCCCTTGGTATTTTCAAAATACCTAATTACCAAAAAAAAAAAAAAAAAAAAAAAAAAGGCCCAACTTTTGTTTCAAAATGTAAGGTTCTCTCTCCCACGGTGCCACTGTTGCTCATAAAGAATGCTGCAAACAAGATAGAAACCGAATTCCCAAGGATCTCAGGTCGACTCAGATTGAGAGTTGCAAGTGAAAGAAAGAAAAGGGGGGGGGGGGTGAAGCAAAACCGAAGTGAACAACCCAGTAAGCTCTGTTGGAGTTTGCAAACCCAAGATCAAGCTGGAGGAGCAGAGGATTCCTGGCACTGAGCAGGGACACGCTGGCTGGAACTGCAAATAATGTCACGTTAGCAAGTGTTGAGCAAGAGAAGAGTCTCTGAGTTTAACCTCCTTTGCAGAACATCTCTCTCTCTCTCCCTGGGACCAAGTTCTCCCTTGAACTGCATACGAAATGAGCAACTAGAAGTGGTTTCTCATTTTCAACTTCCACCCCCCCCCCCCCAAAATACTCCTGGAGATAAACTTGTAGGAGGCAGAAGAGGGGTGAAAACTGCAGGGATAGCTTGAAAAAAGAAAAGAAAAGAAAACCAAACAAACGAACAAAGAAAAAAACCTCAACCTATTCACTAGTGCAGGAAATGCAAAGGCATTACCTCCCTTGAAGAAATGCAGAATTCAACAGTCCATGCTCAGGAGCTCCTGAGAAGCAGCAGCGGCAGCGGTCGGCAGCATCCACAGCTTCTCCCTCTACTGACTGTGGACTCAGCCGCAGACTCAGCCTCCGGCCTGACGTCACAGGCCCTGTCACATGGCCAGATGAAAGCCAAGAGAGTATTGGTTGTCGTAGCAACCACAGAAAAGCTCTGAAATTATTTCAATAGGTCATCTGTCACTGGGGTGTGTGTGTGTGTGTGTGTGTGTGTGTGTGTGTGTGTGTGTGTGTGTGTGTGGTGTGCACACTCAGTCATCACTGACGGGGGGGCCCCCCAACAACCTGAATCCTCAAGAAGTTGAACCTCAAGAATGCCCACAACTTTTTTGCAGTTTGCTTTTTGCAGCCACTTGCAGAGAAATACAGGGCTCCCCAAGCCCTCTCTCTTCCTCTTCCTCTTCCCCTCTCTTCCTTTCTCTCCCCCCCTCTTTCTTTCTCTGTCTCTCTGTCTCTCTGTCTCTGCCTCTCTCTCTGTCTCTCTCTCTCTCTCTCTCTCTCTCTCTCTCTCTCTCTTTCTCTCCTCTCTCAATCTGGAGGAAAGAATCTGGAAGATTCTTTACGGAGTTGGCAGAGAAAGTGAAATCTGTTTGTAAGCACATGGGTAACTACAGTTTCTGGGACTTGGAAGCAAAAAGATGTGTTTGGGGGCCATAGTCATCGGTGCTCAGGGCTTAATTCTTGGCTCACTGCTGGTGGTACTTAGGGGACCATATGTAGTATGTAGATGAAACTAGGTCTGTTGGATACAAAGCAATTAATTACCTTACCTGCTATTTATCTCTCTGGCCCAGAAAAGAGATTTTATTTTTAAAAGCAAAACCAAAGCTATGTCTAAAAAGAAAAAAGAAAGAAAAAGAGAGTCAGAGAGAGAGAGAGAGAGAGAGAGAGAGAGAGAGAGAGGTAAAATATCTGCCCCAGAGTCAGGTTAGGGGCCAGAAAAGAGATTTTATTTTTAAAAGCAAAACCAAAGCTATGTCTAAAAAGAAAAAAGAAAGAAAAAGAGAGTCAGAGAGAGAGAGAGAGAGAGAGAGAGAGAGAGAGAGAGAGAGAGAGAGAGAGAGAGAGAGAGAGGTAAAATATCTGCCCCAGAGTCAGGTTAGGGGAGCTGGGAGGGAAACTGTGACATCAATGGTGGGAAATGGGCCCTGATGAAGGGTGGTATGCATTGTATGACTGAAACTCTATCATGAACAACTTTGTAAACATGGTGTTTAAATAAAATATTTAATTAACTAAAGAAAGAGACATATTTAAGTCAAAACAAAACAAAAAATAACACTGGATTGGAATCCATATCAAGGGCAGGCCAGGAAGAGGGTTCAAAGGGGTGAAGGAAGCAGGAATTTGCATAATTTGCAGGAAGCACCCTCTGAATTTTCTCTGGGAACCACATGACTCCTTGAGCACTGCTAGGAGAAAGCAACCCCTAAGTACTATGCCAAGAGCAGCGCCAAACACCACTGGATATGCCCCCATTGCAAGCAAAACAACAACAAAATATGCATTTATATTCCATTTTAGTGAAGGAAGAAAAATTAGGTCTTAATGAAGCAGAGGTAAGGGAACTGAACACCAGGTCAGACATCCATTGAGGAGAGGAGTATTGATGACTTGACTTGGGTTCTCATTTTCTGTGAAATGGGGTAAATGCATCAGCATCTGGGTTCCACAATAGCACAGTCAGGGCCTTTCACCCCTTTCTGGACCTATACTTTGTGGTCATCATTGAGATCCCAAATCCTCTTCTCCTGAATTCTCCTGTCCAAGCCATTGTGGGGTTCAGAGTTGTCCCCCAAAACAAAGTTCCCCAAAAAACAAAGTTCAGAATAAGTTAAGGTTTGCAGACCGAAAGGATCCTACTCTTTGTTTTCTTTCTTCTTTCTTTCTTTCTTTCTTTCTTTCTTTCTTTCTTTCTTTCTTTCTTTCTTTCTTTCTTTCTTTCTTTCTTTCTTTCTTTCTTTCTTTCTTTCTTTCTTTCTTTCTTTCTTTCTTTCTTTCTTTCTTCTCTTTCTTTCTTCCTCCCTCCCTCCCTCCCTCCCTTCCTTCCTTCCTTCCTTCCTCCTTCCCTCCCTCCCTCCCTCCCTCCCTCCTTTCTTTTTTCTTTCTTCTTTCTTTCTTTCTTTCTTTCTTTCTTTCTTTCTTTCTTTCTTTCTTTCTTTCTTTCTTTCTTTCTTTCTTTCTTTCTTTCTTTCTTCCTCCTTCCTTCATTCCTTCCTTCCTTCCTTCCTTCCTTCCTTCCTTCCTTCCTTCCTTCCTTCCTTCCTTCTTTCTTTCTTTCTTTCTTTCTTTCTTTCTTTTTCTTTCATAGGATGCAGAAGTGCTCTGCACTCTAGTGGCAATGTTTCATGTGCAACTGGGCTCAGGTGGGCAAAGAGCTCACACTCACTGTCTCGCCTCTCCAGCTGTGGAGGTGTTTGTGTGTCCTTCCGTTGTGGTGTGTCTGAACCCACCAAGCATTTGAAGGCAGCCTCAAGCTTTCCTCTTGACTTCTTTTATGTTGTCTAAATTCATTTCCTTTAGGACCACCATCACTTCTAATTCTGCACACATACTAATTTCCTTGTGCATGGTCCTGCTTAATTAACAGGAAACCAATTAAATGGAATTAAGTGAGACCCACAGGAAGGCACTTTGGAATACAGTCAAAAGGTGGGTTCCCACTCTGAGTGCTAAGGGTAATGCTTGCACAAGGCAAGGCAGAGATGCCCTCACCCCAAGACCCAGAATCTGTGTCTACTAGAATCTTTAGGGTTTCTTTTCTGGTTCTTTTAAACAAATGACCAGAAAAGTGGCTTTGGGGGGGGCTAAGAAATGGATATGAATGCTAAGCTGGTATGACTATTGGTCAGCATAATAGAAATTTCTCCAGTAAGAGTTGGTCATTGCTAAGCAATAAGACTAATAATGTCCAAACTATTGCCCACAGAACCTTCCTATTGTATCTTTTATCTCTACATGGGAGCACAAGTTTCAAATTTAGTTTGAAAAGTTTTTTCTCCCAAGCTATTAGCTCCTGAGCTGCAAAAATCAAACTGAATTGGAAAGGTATGGTAAACACTTCCTTTTTTGGGTTTTGCTTAAAGGCAGCTGGGAGTATACCTGTTTACACAAAGACAATTGGCTCACTGAATTGAGCCTCTATCTAAGTGGCTCAGGATGCCTCACCAGCCACAGATCCACCTCCCTAAGTTGCAGTTTGTTTTAGTTCTAATTCTGGGTGTTTTTGTTGTGGCTGCTGGCTGTTCAGAAGGGAGAAAATTTTATGAATGAGAGTAGTGGGGAGAGAGGAGAGAAAACAATGCAGGGAAAGAGTTCTGGACCCCGCATTCTTGGAGTTGCCTGCTCTCCCACCCTTGCAACCACCACCACAGTCCACAGAACTTTGAGCTGCTTTTTGGGCAGCTTCAGCATAAACGGAGGAAAATTGCAGTGCCAAGATCGACCTCTAGGAGCTGTCATTGGAAACGAGAAATTTCCAGTTCTAAAATTCTCTTAATGTTAAGGGGGGAAAAGGAGGGCTGGAGCGATAGCAAGGCGGTAGGGAGTGTGCCTTGCATGTGGCCAACGTGGGATGAGCCTGGGTTCGATCCATGGCATCCCATATGGTACCCAGAGCCAGCCAGGGTGATCCCTGAGTGCTGCCAGGTGTGCCCCCCCCCCCAAATAAAACAATAAAATGAAAGAAATATTAAGTTAGTTAATTCATAGTTATTCTATGAATTAGCAACAATGAATATCCTTTCATCTGGATTATTTTTCTGTCACTGTTCTGACTAAGAATTCTTTCTTGTATTCTGACTGGGGCAAAACCTCACTATAAATTCAAATGACCAGAGGACTGACTGACTGAATGACAATAGGAACTATATTTTATGATTTACCTCTGTAGTCTGCTGCCAACCTGTCACTTATTCCACTCCGCAAACTACCTCCGACTGATTAGCTCAGAAAGCTGCCAGTCTCCCGAGTTGAAATTGTGATGCCATGACTGTGAATCCAAAGGCAGTTGAAAACAGCAGAGGGTTTTTTTCTGAACATGACCAAACACATTAAAGAAAATAGATGTCATTTTATCTTTGAAAATAACAAGGTAATATATTTTTTTTTTTTTTTGGTTTTTGGGCCACACCCATTTGACGCTCAGGGGTTACTCCTGGCTATGTGCTCAGAAATCGCCCCTGGCTTGGGGGGACCATATGGGACGCCGGGGGATCGAACCGAGGTCCGTTCCTTGGCTAGCGCTCGTAAGGCAGACACCTTACCTCTAGCGCCACCTTCCCGGCCCCAACAAGGTAATTTTTTAAAGATAAAACAGGTCACTGAATTATTTAAGTATCCATTTAAAAAGTGACTCTGCACCCTCATTTGGCCACTTTGCCTAAAATAACTAGTGAATGCTTCCCCTCTCCTATTTGTTTAGTTTTGGAGCCACACCTGTGAGTGCTCAGGGCTTACTTCTGACTCAGGAATGACTCTCCTGGCAGTGCTCAGGAGACCATATGTGGTGCCAGGATTTGAATCAGGCTCTATAAGGAACAAGCAAGGTAAATGCCTTAACTACTATACGCTCTACTGAGTGCTATTAAACAAGCAGTCTGACTTGGGTTCGTACCACACAACTAACATGTATTTTGGACCATCTACAGCAACTACAATTGATCTTTCATAAATATTTCTAGAAGAGAGACTGTTGTGTCTGTCTCCTCTATATTTTTCTTGTTTGGGGGCCACACCCAGCTGTGGGTGCTCAGTCATTACATCTGGCTCTGTACTCAAAAATTACTCCTGGCAGACTCAGGGACCATATGGGATACCAGGGATTGAACTTGGGTCAACCACATACTAGGCAAATGCTCTAACCACTGTGTTATCATTCCAGCCCGCCTCTATCTTACTATTAATAGAAAGGTCCTGGATGGAGGAGACATTGAGTTCAAATCTCTGCCATGAGTGAAATCCTATGAGTCTTAGGGTCTACATTATGGGATTACTGTGAGGAGTTACAGCTGATATAGTCTAAAAATTCTGACACTCTCTACAGACATCATATGTATGTCGGTTCTTGTTTTGCCATCTGACTCTGATATGACTACAAAGACCTGTGGAAACAGATGGAGTTTCATTCTTGCTACAGCTTTGAGGTCACACAGGGTCCAGCACATCACGATGCTCAATGAAATGAATGTTGAGCAACAGATGGAAATGATTCCTTTTTCTTCCCACTCCCAGAGAAGAGATTCTCCTTCCTGTTCCAGAAAGGCAAAGGAATGATAAAGAAAAAATAAAATAAAATCTTGAGTTGACACAAACTTTTCCAGCCATGGGGAAATAAATTCACCAAGTAACCCAACTTATTGCTACCAAATCGTAAGTGTTTAGTATGAGTGTAAAGGAGATGATTAATTTTATGGTCATTGCATTGATGTTAGAAACCTTTTGATAGTATATGGCATTAAATAATGCCAATACTTGATCTTAGTGAAAAAGTTATATAAAATAGTTTACTCTAACAACCTGTTGAGGCTTTAGTCTTTTCAACATTTTAAAACGGAAGAAACTTTTCTGTTTTGCTAGGGAGCACATCTGGCTATGTTCAGCCATGCCTAAGTTGGTGCTCAGGGACCAATAAATTGAAGAAACTTAAGCACTGAGAAGAATGAAGAAATGACAGAACCTCTGGGAAGTGAGAACTTTAGTAAGTGAGCAGACATGCACTTATATACAGACTTTGCAAAGGTGAAAACATAAAACATAACCATGAAGCTCAACGTACTCTAAGTAGTATAAATGGGAATGAGAACTATACTCATATGCACCATAGGAAAATTGCTGAAAGACACAAAGAATAATTTGAGTGCAGCCAGAGAAAATGAATCATCACATACAAGTGAACCTCCAAAAGACTTCCCACTAAAAACACTGGAGACCAGAAAGCAATAAGATGGCACATTCAAATTGTTAAGAGAAAAACATTGTCATCCACTTTCTTCAAAAATGAAGACAAAACAAAAATATGCCTAGGTAATTGACACAGAAAGAATACATTGAGATTAGACTTACAAGAACAACTAATAGATTTTTATATGGAAAATGAGATCTCAGATGATATTTTGAATGCTTAAAGGAATTAAGAGTAATGGAAAATAGAACAGTATCATTGAAAAGGCATCACCGGGGCCCAGAGAGATAGCACAGTGGCGTTTGCCTTGCAAGCAGCCGATCCAGGACCAAAGGTGGTTGGTTCAAATCCCGGTGTCCCGTATGGTCCCCCGTGCCTGCCAGGAGCTATTTCTGAGCAGACAGCTAGGAGTAACCCCTGAGCATCGCTGGATGTGGCCCCCCCCCAAAAAAAAAGCATCACCAAATATATGCTTTTAGCAATTAATTAAAAATGAAATGCACTGGGGCCGGGAAGGTGGCACTAAAGGTAAGGTATCTGCCTTGCAAGCGCTAGCATAGGACGAACAGCGGTTCGATCCTCTGGAGTCCCATATGGTCCTCCCTAGCCAGGGGCGATTTCTGAGCACATAGCCAGGAGTAACCCCTGAGTGTCACCGGGTGTGGCCCAAAAGAGCCAAAAAAAAAAAAAAAAAGGCGGGGACATCACTACAGATCCTACAACCATTAAGACTTCTCAGAATATTAGAAAAGAATATGTCTTAGTGATCACCCAGTTCCACTTTCTTTTAGTGGAGGAAATCCCTCTGCCAGCGAGTAGAATAGAAGCATCCACTGGCTGAAATTTCCTAGTAAAGGCAATTTCGCCTCCAAAAAATATCAAGTCCACAAAGCTATTTCTCCTGATAAGCCAAATGTGCTGCTCTCAAACTTTAATATCAGACTCATATTTTTCTCTTTTTGTTTGTTTCATTGCCACATTCAGCAGTGATCAGGATTCATTCCTGCATTTAGGACTCTTGGCAAAGTTCAGGGGGTGTTATGCTATGTCTGGGATTGAATTTAGGTTGGCTGCATGCAAGAAAAGTGCCCTCCCTACCTGATGTAATATGTCTGGCCTTCACGTTTTGATCTTTGATGCTACAAAAGATAAATTGAATGTTAAGATTCATAAAATGAGTTCACATAACTAAAGGACTAACTCTGCACTCCCACATTAGGATTGGCACATCCCAAATTCGGATATATGATTCCTTTATTTTACTTCATATAAATCCCTCTCTTTTGTTTCTCTCATTTTTCTTATCTTTCAGAAAGATAAGTAAGCATACATGAATAGCTATCATTCTCTGGTGGTTGGTTTCTCGCCCACACTCCACAACACCTGCTTTTTTCTTCTTCCATACAAATGGAATATTTAGTGGGAAATGGCTACCCACTCTAAAGAGATCTTCCAGCCTCTTTTGTAGCTCTGTGAATTTTTCAAAAGCAAGGCAATGAGGTATAAATAAATACGTGTACGTTCTGGAAACTTTAAAAATAAATGTGGAAACAAACTTGTCTAATTCTTGGCTCTTGTATTTTCTTCTTTCCTTCTTTGCCATCTTACTACTTGGGAAAAATTTGTGGCTTCCACTGTTAACTATGTGGAGGTGGGTTTTAAGCCCAATAGATTTGTATTTACATAACAGATTGGGGTATAAGCCCAATAGCTTTGTGGTGCTATTGAAACTGTTGGAAGTCTGAGGATTTCCTAGAGAAGAGTTTTTATTTCAGGCAGACCTTTCCCCTGCCCCAATCTGGACATCTGAGGTGGATGTAGATCAAGTTTTATCTTTTCCAAAATTTCCACACCAAAAAAACCTGGGAACTTGGTATAAATGAAATACCACATGTTAAATAAGGTTATGGAATTTCCTGAGGTACTCCAATATATTTTTTTTTTTTTTTTTAGTTTTTGGGTCACACCCGGCAGTGCTCAGGGGTTACTCCTAGCTGTTTGCTCAGAAATAGCTCCTGGCAGGCACGGGGGACCAAATGGGACACCGGGATTCAAACCAACCACCTTTGGTCCTGGATCAGCTGCTTGCAAGGCAAACGCCGCTGTGCTATCTTTCCAGGCCCAAGGTTCTCCAATATTTTTTTACAAAAGAAAAGAGAAAGCAATGCAGTCAAAGGCCTTACAGAAGAAATACTAGAAGACATCTATGCATGTCTAAATAACTGTTTTGTGAATAAGTTAAAGTTAGTAATCTTTCATTAATTAGGGTCTTCCAGAAATGATGAAGTCACATCATGTTAACTAAGAAGAGAACAAAGAAAAGAAAAAACATATGTATTGAGAAATATGCATTGATAAATAATCAGCTTGTTTCTTTCTACCTTCTCTTACTGTCTTATTCTTACTGAATAAGTTGAATAAATTACTTTTCTAGTGTAAGACTTTAAAACATAAAACTAAGGATTTTCTTTTCCAGGAAAATGGTCCTCAAATCTTTTCCTTATGGTTAAGTTACCAAACAAATAGGAAGCTGCCAAATATCACATTTCTGTCCAAAATATCAATCATATTTAGGGAAAATATTGTAAGAGAATCTATTTTTTGCATTTTGAAAAAATTGTTTGCTTTTTATCTGTTAATATCTTTATTTAGGCACCATGATTACAAACATGTTTGAAGTTGGGTTTCAGTCATAAAAAGAACACCCCCTTCACCAGTGCAACATTCCCACTACCAATGCTCCCCATCTCCCTCCTCCCACACCTCTTGTCTGTATTTGACAAGCATTCTACTTCTCTCACTCATTAACAATGTCATGATAGTGGTCAGTGTGGTTATTTCTTTAACTGCAATCACCACTCTTTGTGGTAAGCTTCATATCATGAGCTGATCCTTCTGGCTCTCATCTCTATTATCTCTGGGCATTATTACAATAATGTCTTTAATTTTTCTTAAAACCCATAGCTGAGTGAGATTATTCTGTGTTTATCTTTCCCTCTGACTTACTTATTTTACTAAGTATAATAGTTTCCATCTCCATCCATGTAAAAGGAAAATTTCATGATGTCATCTCTCCTGACAGCTGCATAATATTCCATTGTGTATATGTACCACAATTTCTTCTTCTTTTTCTTTCTCTTTCTTTCTTTCTTTCTTTCTTTCTTTCTTTCTTTCTTTCTTTCTTTCTTTCTTTCTTTCTTTCTTTCTTTCTTTCTTTCTTTCTTTCTTTCTTTCTCTCTCTCTCTCTCTCTCTCTCTCTCTCTTTCTTTCTTTCTTTCTTTCTTTCTTTCTTTTTCTTTTTTTTTTTTTTTTTTTGTTTTTGGGTCACAACCGGCAGCTCTCAGGGATTACTCCTGGCTCTATGTCGGGTGTCAAACTAAATTTACCTGAGGGCTACAGGAGGCAAAGTTGGGTTGAGGCAGGGCCACATAAGGGATTTCACAAAAAAAAAAAAAAAAAAAGTTCTCAAACATCATTATTAACAGTTTTAATTATTTCTTCTGAACATAAATAGAACATTGAGTGAAGATCATGAACAGTTCTTCTGAACATGGCATCTTTTGCCTATTCTTTGCTGCCAGAGACTTGACAGCACTTCTCACAAATCTGAACCACATTTGGCTTTAGAAAGGAAGCAGTGGAGACCCTTAGTATGGCTTGAAGATGATCATCATTAAGTCTAGACCTGTACTTTGACTTATTGAAGTTCAATGTGGAGAATAACTTTTCACACAAATATGTGCTCCCAAAAAGGCACATGGTGCTCTTGAACATTCAGGAAAGCTCAGGGAAGCTGGGGGGGGGGCAATTCTCTCAAAAATTGCCCAGGCATGTCTGCTTTTCCACTAATCTCCCTGAACTTGGCTTTGAGATCACAGTTGCATTGTAGGTTAATGAGCTTCATTTGAAGCATAGGAGGGGCATCTTGCACATCAAAGGAAAAGAGGTCCACAAAAATTTGGAAAGTGGCTCTGTGCTTTTTGAAGTCTGCAAATCTGTGATCAAATTCCTTCTCTAGCTTAAAAATAACATCAATATATTTCTCACCACTGAATGTTATGCCTGCATCCACAAGTTCCTTGCATGCTGGGAAATGGCAAAGGTTTGTCTGAAAGAGCTGGGATTTCTATAACACAAATTTTGTGGAGAATGCTCTCATGTTGTCATAGGCAGCACTGATAAACTTCCCCGGGCCTTGTAACATCTTGTTTAGTACATTCAGCTTATGTGTGATGTCAACAAAAAAGCTAGGTCCATGAGCCATTTGTGATCGCTCAACTCAGAAACAGCATTCCCATCCTTCTCCATGAAGGCTTTCACTTCTTCTCTCAACTCAAAAAATCTTTTCAGGACATTTCCCCTGCTGAGCCAACATCCTTGGTGAAACAAAGCACATCTCCATATTCTGACTCCATTTCCTCTAAAAAAGCATGGAACCTCCTGTGCTTTAAGCCCCTGGATGTGATTTGGTTGATACATTTCACAACAGACATCACATTGTCACATGGCAGGCATTTACTGCAAAGGGCCTGCTGATGGATAATGCAGTGAAGAGCAATGGCCTTCTCTACACTCTCCTCTTCAAGTTTTTCTTGAACAAGTGCCAACAGTCCATTTTTCCTCCCTGTCATCGATGGCGTTCCATCTGTTATTATTCCAACAAACCTCTTCCATGGCAAACCTGCATTCTCAATGGCATCACACAGATGCCAAAATATCTCATTAGCGGTGGTCTGGCCATGCATTGGAATTATTGTGAGCAGCTCCTCTGTCAATTCAAAATTGCAATCAACACCACAGACATAAATTGTGAGCTGCGCAGTATCTGTTATATCTGTGTCCTCGTCAAGAGCAACTGAGTATGCATCAAAACATTTGGCTTTCTCACACAGTTGATGATAAATGTCACTTGACATGTCAGAGGAAGTGTCTGTTTATTTCCCCCCCCCCTTTTTAATGGGGTTATATATTTTATTCTGTTAAGTTCTATCAGTATATAATATATCTTAGACATCAGCCCCTATTTGATGGATATTAGGTGAATAGTTTCTCCCATTCTGTGGTGGCCTTTGTATCCTAGTCACTATTTTTTTTTGAGGTGCAGAAGCTTCTCAGCTTAATATATTCCCATCTGTTTATCTTCGCTTCCACTTGTTTAGAGAGTGATATTTCTTCCTTTAAGATACCTTTAGTCTCAATGTCTTGGAGTGTCTTACCTACATATTTAGGTTCAATATAATTTGTTCAATATGTTGTTTTTCAATATAATGTTGATTCAATATAATTAACGTTGTTCAATATAATTAATGGATTTGGGTCTGATATCAAGGTCTTTAATCCATTAGCATTTGACCTTTGTGCATGGTGGGTTTTTTTGATGCTCAGGGGTTACTTCTGGCTAAGCACTCAGGAATTGCCCCTGGCTTGGGGAGACCTTATGGAACACCAGGGGATCGAACCGTGGTCCTTCCTTGGCTAGCACTTGCAAGGCAGACACCTTACCTCTAGTGCTACCTCGCTGGCCCCTGTGCATGGTGTTAACTGGGGGCCTGAGTTAGCTGTTTTGCAAGAGTCTGACCAGTTGTCCCAACACCACTGGATGAAGAGGCTTTCCTTGCTCAATTTTACATTTCTTGCCCCTTTATCAAAGATAAATTGATCGTATGTTTAGGGAACATTCTATGAATATTCAAGTCTGGTCCACTGATCTGATGGTCTATCTTTATTCCAATACCATGCTGTTTTAATGACTATTGCTTTGTAATAAAATTTAAAGTTGGGGAAAGTTTTGCCACCCATTTTCCTTTTTCTAAGGGTTGCTCTAGCTATTCATGGGTGTTTATTGTTTCAGATGAATTTTGGAAATTTTTGATCCACTTCTTTGAAGAATGTTATGGGTATCCTTAGAGGGATTGCATTAAATCTGTACAATACTTTGTGATGTACGATACTTTTAATGATGTGAATGTTTCTAATTCATGAGTGGGGTATGTGTTTCCATTTCCTTGTGTCTTTTATTTCTTGAAGCAGTGTTTTGTAGTTTCTTTTTTTTGTATAGGTCCCACACCTCTTTAGTTAAGTTGACTCCAAGGTATTTGCGTTTGTATGTCACTAATGTGAATAAGATTGGTTTTTTTTAGTGTCCATTTCTTCTCTATCATTATTGGTATATAAGAAGGCCATTGATTTTTTTCATGTTAATTTTGTAGCCTGCCACTATGCTATATGAATCTACTGTTGCTAGAAACTTTTTGTACAGTCTTTAGGGTTCTCTAAATATAGTATCATTTCTTCTGCAAACAATGAGATATTGACTTCTTCCTTTCCTATCTGGATACCCTTGATATCTTTTTCTTACTTAATTGCTATGGCAAGAACTTCCAGCACTATGGTGAATAAGAAGGCCATTGATTTTTTTCATGTTAATTTTGTAGCCTGCCACTATGCTATATAAATCTACTATTGCTAGAAGCTTTTTGTACAGTCTTTAGGGTTCTCTAAATATAGTATCATTTCTTTTCTTTCTTTTTTTTTTTTGTGGTTTTGGGGTCACACCCGGCAATGCTCAGGGGTTATTCCTGGCTCCAGGCTCAGAAATTGCTCCTGGCAGGCACGGGGGACCATATGGGATGCCGGGATTCGAACCGATGACCTCCTGCATGAAAGGCAAACGCCTGACCTCCATGCTATCTCTCCAGCCCCATAGTATCATTTCTACAAACAATGAGAGATTGACTTCTTCTTTTTCTATCTGGATACCCTTGATATCTTTTTCTTACTTAATTGCTACGGCAAGAACTTCCAGCACTATGTTGAATAGGAGTGATGTGAAAGGGCAACCTTGTCTTGTATCGTATTTTAGAAGAAAGACTTTTAGATTATCTCCATTGAGAATAATATTTGCTATTGGCTTGTGGTAGAAGGCCTTGACTATACTGAGAAAAGTCCCTTTCATTCCCATCTTGATGAGAGTTTTTATTAGGAATGGGTGTTGGACCTTATTGAATGATTTCTCTGCATCTATTAATATGATCATGTGGTTTTTATTTTTATTTTTGTTGATATGGTATATTATGTTGATTAATTATGTATGTTAAACCATCCTTGCATTCTTGGAATGAAACCTACTTGGTGATGGTTTATGACCTTCTTGATGAGGATCCTATCTGCCAAGATTTTGTTGAGGATCTTTGCATATGTGTTCATAAGGAATATCGGTTTGTAGTTTTCTTTTCTTGCTACATCTCTGTCTGGTTTTGGTATCAAGGTGATGTTAGCTTTATAAAAACTATTTTAGAGTGTTCCTGGTGCTTCAGTTTCTTTCTTTCATTCTTTCTTCTCTTTCTTTCTTTCTTTCTTTCTTCCTTCCTTCCTTCCTTCCTTCCTTCCTTCCTTCCTTCCTTCCTTCCTTCCTTCCTTCCTTCCTTCCTTTCTTTCTTTCTTTCTTTCTTTCTTTCTTTCTCTTTCTTTCTTTCTTTTTCTCTCTCCCTTCCTTCCTTGTTTCCTTTTTCTTTCTCTTTCTTTCCCTTTCTTTCTTTCTTTCTTTCTTTCTTTCTTTCTTTCTTTCTTTCTTTCTTTCTTTCTTTCTTTCTTTCTTTCTTTCTTTCTTTCTTTCTCTCTCTCTTTCTTTCTTTCTTCCTTTCTTTCTTTCCTTTTTTTCTCCCTTCCTTCCTTCCTTCCTTCCTTCCTTCCTTCCTTCCTTCCTTCCTTCCTTCCTTCCTTCCTTTCTTTCTTTCTTTCTTTCTTTCTTTCTTTCTTTCTTTCTTTCTTTCTTTCTTTCTTCTTCCTTCTTTCCTTTATTTATTTTTTGGTATTTGGGCCACACCCAGTGACACTCAGGGGTTACTCCTGGCTATGCCCTCAGAAATCTCTCCTGGCTTGGAGGACCATATGGGACACTGGGGGTCAAACTGAAGTACATCCTGGTTCAGCGGTGTGCAAGGCAAATGCCCTACCACTGTGCTATCGCTCTGGCCCCTGATTCTTCAATGTCATGGAAAAGCCTGAAAAGGACTGGTAGAATTTCTTCTTGAAAGGTTTGAAAGAATTTGTTAGTAAATCCATCTGGGCCTGGGCTTTTGTTCTTGGGCAGAATTTTGATTAACATTTTAATTTTCTCAGTAGTGATGAATCTGTTTAGAAATGCTACACCATCCTGGTTTAATAGTGAAAAATTGTAAGTGTCCAAGACATTATCCATTCTTTCAGGTTCTCATGTTTCATGGCATAGAATTTCTCAAAGTAGTCTCTGATTACCCTTTGATACTCTCTGCAGTATCTGTAGTGATCTACCCCTTTTCATTTCTTATCCAGTTTATTAAGTTTCTCTCCTTTTCTTTGTGAGTTTTGCTAGTGGTTTATCAATATTGTTTATTTTTTTCAAAGAACCAACTTTTTCTTTTGTTGATCTTTCGTTTTTTTTATTTCCACTTCATTGATTTCTGCTCTAAGCTTTGTTATTTACTCTGCCTACCTGTTTTTGATTTCTTTTATTGATCAATTTATAATTCTATAAGCTGTGCCATTAAGCTATATATGTAGGCCCCTTCTTTCTTTCTTGAAAAGCTATCAATTTTCCTTAGTACTGCTTTTGCTGTGTCCAATAAATTTTGATAATTTGTGTCTTCATTGTCACTTGTTTCCTTGAATGTTTTGATTTTCTCTTTATTTTTTTATTTTTTATTTTTTATTTTTTTGGTTTTTGGGCCACACCCGTTTGACGCTCAGGGGTTACTCCTGGCTATGTGCTCAGAAATCGCCCCTGGCTTGGGGGGACCATATGGGACGCCGGGGGATCGAACCGCGGTCCGTTCCTTGGCTAGCGCTTGCAAGGCAGACATCTTACCTCTAGCGCCACCTTCCCGGTCCCCGATTTTCTCTTTAATTTCATGTCTGACCCACTGGTTCTTGAGTAGTGCAATGTTTAATTTCTAGGAGTTAGAGTTTTCTTCTGCGTCTATTTGTAGTTCACTTCTAATTTCAGTGCCTGTGATCTGAAGGTAGTATGTACAATTTCTATCCTCTTGACTTTATGGAGATACTTTTTATGGACCAGCATGTGGTCTATCCTGGAAAATGACCTATGTGCATTGAAGAAGAATGTGTATCCAGTTTTCTGGGGGTGGAGAGTCCTAGATATATCAACTAGTTCACTTTCTTCCATTTCTCTTTTCAGAGCTTTTCAGAGTATATTATTGCTGGGTTTCAGCCTGATTTACCTATCAAGGGGTGACAAGACAGTGTTACGGTCTCCACTATTATTGTGTTGCTATTAATGTCTTCTGTCAGATTTGTCAATAATTGTATTAAATATATTGCTCGTCCCTCATTGAGTGTGTATATTTTAGGTGACTTATTTCTTCTTGCTATACATATTACCTGATTAGTACAAAATGTCCAACTTTGTCCTTTGTAACATTTTTGAGTTTAAAGTTTGTGTCCTCTGATATTAATATGGCTGCTCTAGCTTTTTAAATAGAGTTGTTTGCTTGAATGATTTTCCTCCAACCTTTGATTTTGAATCTGTTTTTTTTTTTCTGACTATTCAAATGTGTTTCTTGTAGGCAGCAGAATGTTGGATTCAGATTTTTTTATTCATTTTGCTACTCTGTGTCTCATAACAGGTGCATTTAGTTCACTGACATTGAGAGAGATAATCATAATGGGATTTAGTGTCATCTTTGTGTAGATGTTTGGTGTGTCTGTTGGTCTGTCTTTCAGTTTTTCTTTTAAGGCTGGTTTTGAGTCTGTAAAGTTTTCGAGCTGCTGTGAAGCTATGTATACTTCCTTCAAACCTAAAAGTGAGTCTGGCTGACTGCAGTATTCTAGGCGAAGCATTCATTTCGTTGAGTTTTGTCACTATATCCACCACTGCCTTTTGGCCTTAAGAGTTTCTTGTGACAAGTCTCCTGTAAATCTTATGGATACTCCTTTTAATGTAATTCCCCTTTTTGGTCTTGCTGCTTTCAGTTTTCTATCACTATCTGTGGGATTTGTCATTGTGACTATGATGTCTTTTGAGGTGCTTTTCTTTGTATCTCTTTTAGTTGGTACTCCTTGGGCACCAAGGAGTATGTTTGTATGCAGTATTTATCTCTGGGAGTTTCTCTGTAACGATGTCCTTGACTGTTGATTCTTCCTGGGATTTTCTTTCTGGCTCTCTGGGACTCCAATGATTCTTATGTTATTTCTGTTGAGTTTATCAAAGACTTCTATTTTCATCTGTTAGCATTTTAAAGTACTTTTTCCATTGTCTGATCATTTGCTCTAGGGCTTTTTTTCAATCTCTTCTGTATGGAGTTGTTATGTGTCTCATCTTCCAGCTCACTGATTCTATTCTGATCTGCTGTTACTCTGTTGGAGAGATTTTCCATTGAGGTTTTCATTTCATCTACTGAGTTTTTCAGACCTGTTATTTCAGTTTGGAGTTTTCTGATTTCTATCTTCATATCTTCTTGATTCTTGATTCTGTTTAGTTCAATTTATGCTTTCTTTGATTTCTCCATATTTCTTCTCTAAACTCCTTCTATGAGAATTAGGTAGTTGGCACTTTTCAGGTCATCAAAGCTGCCATCTTTATTCTCTATGCCTGGTGTTTCTCCATATTTCTTCTCTAAACTTCTACTATGAGAATTAGGTAGTTGGCACTTTTCAGGTCATCAAAGCTGCCATCTTTATTCTCTATGCCTGGTGTTGATCAGCATTATTTTCTCATTGTCACTCTTGTTGTGTGGTTTTATTCTACAGTGTTATGGTGGAGTTCATTGGCTAGAAGATGTGTATAGCCATGAAGCAAAGCACTCTCCTGGCTCCTCCCTTCTTGGGCATTTCCAGCTTACCTCTGCTCATACAGTTTCAGCAGGGGCTTCTTTGTAGGTTCGTCTCAAAACCCACAGCAATGGTCTGCTGCAGCTCCTTTTAATGTTGTTAGGCAGCAGCAATCAGGCTGCACCCTGCTTGGGCATTTCGGCTTACCTCTGCTCACAAAGTTTCAGCGAGGTCTTCTGGGCAGGAGTTGGTCTCAAAACCCATACCAATGGTCTGCTGCAGTCCCTTACAATGGCGTTTGGCTGCAGCAATCAGGCCACATTATTTGCTTTTTAAAAGGATTTTTGGGCCATACCCAGAAGTAGTTAGAATCTACTGTCTTTGTGCTCTGGAGTCATTCCCTAATGGTGCTTGGGAGATCAAATGCAATGCTGGTAGATCAAACCAGGGTCAGATGCATGCAAGGCAAGTGTCTTAACCCCTGTGCTTTCTCTCCATATCTAAAAGATTTTTTTTAGAACCATGCTTATCTCTTCACCATCAGACGGATATTATTGTATACCTAAAAACCCAACTTTCATAATTTAGGGTTCTAGTTCTGCCTGCTTCTAAGGGACAAGGAAATCAAGTGAAAACAAATAGGCTTTTCCCTAGACTATTTGTGTTGAAAATACAATTCTTTTTTTTTTTTTTTTTTTTTGGTTTTTGGGCCACACCCGGTAACGCTCAGGGGTTACTCCTGGCTATGTGCTCAGAAGTTGCTCCTGGCTCAGGGGACCATATGGGACACCGGGGGGTCGAACCGCGGTCCGTCCAAGGCTAGCGCAGGCAAGGCAGGCACCTTACCTTTAGCGCCACCGCCCGGCCCCGAAAATACAATTCTTGTAAATAAAAATAGTAAATCAAATTCATCTTAGCTCAGTCATATATTGTTGAGTCTTTCGCAAAATGTTGGCTGTCTTTCTGCTGTTTGTTTCTGGGTGACACTCTGGTGCTCTGATGCTCACTAGATTGCTTTTGGTGAACCTCAGGGGACCATGTGGTGCCAAGAATTGAAGCTAGACCTCCCACATGCAAAGCATGTGTTCATCCCATCCAATTATCCCTCTGGTCCTCTTGATATCTTATAAAACAAAGGGTATGAACTTTGGAATGGGGGAGGCACTGATTTAAATGCAGGCTCTTTAAATATAAATTCTATATGACTTTAGATAATTTACTTAATCTTTGTAAACCTTACAAATTATGGTGTTTTGGGGCCGGGCGGTGGCGCTAAAGGTAAGGTGCCTGCCTTGCCTGCGCTAGCCTTGGACGGACCGCGGTTCGATCCCCCGGTGTCCCATATGGTCCCCCAAGCCAGGAGCAACTTCTGAGCACATAGCCAGGAGTAACCCCTGAGCGTTACCGGGTGTGGCCCAAAAAAAATTATGGTGTTTAGAGGCTAAAGCATATTATAGTGAATAGGGTATTTGGCTTGCAGGTGGGAACCCAGATTTGATCCCTGTCACCTATTAGCATCTTCTGAGCTCACCAGGTATAATTCCCGAGTACAGAACCAGGAACAGCCCCTGAATACTGTGGCCCCAAAACAAAAAAAAAAATGATGTATAAATTTAGTACTGGAACATATGCATTAAAAATCCTGTTTACAACAGAAAGAATAAGAAGTATGCTAATTAGGGTTCAGTTTGCCCTTCATTTATGCTTTCTAAACAGTTTACTTGGAATATGATGTCCTATTTCCACTTAATTTACCTTGATAAGTAAATTATAATAGTTCCTTATATTAGAACTATAAATTTCTATTTTCACAGCTTATGTTTCCATTTAATAGCATTTAGTGACAATTTAAGACATAGTAAAGAAACATATTTAGGCTACTGAATCATTTATTTTAAAGAGGAAAAATAGGACATTCATATTTCAGTTTTATATACTTGCTTTATTAAAAAGGACATCTCCCAAAGACACAAACCACATATTCTCCCAAATGTAAATGTCTACTTAGTTCATTTTTAATGCAAAGTTCCTTCCATACCATCCCTTCCACAGACATATAAAATATCTACCCCCAAAAAATATCTACCTAAATACTACAACACAGAAATCTTTTATTAAATGAATTTAAATACATATATCCTATTATGGAAAAGTAATAACTTTGGATCTCAAAGCAAATATATAATGCAATTCAATTACAAGGGGAAATAATATTGTAAGTCTTTAGAAAGACATTTGCTGATAGGTGGTATTCATTCTCCTGCCTTTGGTTTTCATAGTCAAGTTACTATTGATAAGTGTTCAGGAGTTATTATTTGACTGATGCCTGCTCATTTCTCTGTCCACCCAGCTATTTCTCCCTCCCCAAAATGTCTACCTGCTAATCTTAAGAATCTGTGGATATAAAAAAAGAATCTGTGGATATGTTTTCTTTCATGTCAAAGATAAAGCTACCAATTGTTAAAATTGGGGCATATTTAAGACAACCCAGCAGTATACTTTATAATATGATCTGAAGAGGTAATTTAATGTTCAATGACCAGTGAGGGAGACTCACTGAACCCCCGTTTCTTCCTGCTGCCTCTCAAAGTGAATCAAGTGCATCATTGAACAAGATTGTGAGTTCCCCCTGTGTAATGTCATTATTCTCAGTAGCTATAATTCTCACTCAACAGAAGGGAGAGTTTCATAGGGTGTGGCATGCTGAAGCCAGGTCCAGAGAGAATACAGAGATGGATTTGTGAAATATTAAGCTTCACACAGGGCTCTTCTCAAGCAATTCTACCCAAGGAATTTTGCCATGAAATTTTCTCTTGCCAGGGGCCAGAGTGATAGTGGGTAGGGCAATTGTCTTGAACAAAGCTGCCAGGGTTCGATCTGTGGCACTCCATATGGTTTTCTGAGCCCCAGTAGGAGTGATTTCTGAGTGAGAGAGAGGAGTAAACCATGAGCACTGCTGAGTGTGGCCCCCAAACAAAAAAAAATTAAAAAAAGAATTCTCAATTTTCAGTAAAAATTAAACGTTGGATTGGGGAAGGGAGGAGAGATGCAATTGGTATATACATTTTGAGAAAGGGATGTATCAGGGAGAACCATGAATTCTAGAAGAAATATTTCTTGCCTGTGAAATTGTATACTTGGAGATGCATAACAGTGGGGGTCATTGAAGATGAATCAGGCTATTATCTTGGTGTCCACTGGGTGGTCCTGGTGGCCCCCACCCCAGCTGGACCCAAGCAATATCACACCTTCAATCTAAGCATTAAACTATCTGGCCCATCTGACAAGTATAGCTGGTGGGTCCCTAAAATCTCCTGAACACTGCTTGGAAATCCTTCCTACAAACAAATAAACAAACAGTCAGACAGAATGAGGGGTTTGAATTCAGTGTATACTGACTCATACACTAAGCCCCCAATTAAGACAATGAGCTCTAGGGATCTTTCCAGTTCCTACACTTACTCCTTTCAGCACTCTGCCCCAACACAGCACCTATCAATCACTCTCCATTTGGTCAAGTAGCCAAGTGGGTGTTGCTTCATTTGAAAGCATGTCAGCCCCATACACACACAATCAACCCATCTTAGGTCCTGATCCACTAACATCACAATTCGTGAGTATAAAAACCCTTGGTATGCATTTTGCTCCATTCTTTCATTAATTCATTTGCCTGGTCATCAATTTATTTATCTAACAAGTGCCTGTTCTGCAGTGAGTGATTTCTGTGTGCCAGGAACTGGGCTAGGACAGGGGACATTAGGTAAGAGAGAGAGAGAGATTTTGTCCAGGAGGATCTTACAGATTATTGAAGACTTTGGAATGTAATATATGATAAATACTACTATATTATAAATAAATATGCTATTATAAATGATGAATACTAGAGAGTGAGGAGGAAATCTCATGCCCCAAGATCAGAACATTGGAGAGATGCAGTTCTGGAAGCAAATGCTGATGCAGGAAATAATCCATACACAGTGAAAGAGGTAAAACAGATTCAGGATCTCCACAAGCAAGCCTTTCGCTCCTAAGAAGCACATAGCTCAATGGAGGAATGCTGGAAAACACAAAAGAGTGTTTTCCTGAGACCCTGTGTCTTCATTAGGAAGCAGCAGACCACACCCTGGGGTGGAGAATAGGGAGAGGCCTGGTCAATCCAACAGGAGAGCAGCCTAGTGCCAGTCCCAGAGACTCAGTCTGGGATTTCATGGGAAAGTTCCCTGAAGAGAGGACTCTTGAGATAATGGGGGAGGTGGTTCTGTTGAAGAGTTGGGGGGGGGGTGGAGTGTTGAGTAGAGGACATAATGGGTTTAAAACTTGCAGCATAAGGGACTGGAATGATAGCACAGTTGGTAGGGCATTTACTTTGCATGAAACCAACTGGGGTTTGGTCCCTGGCATCTCTTATAGTCCCCTGAGCCTGCCAGGGGAAATGATTCCTGAGTTCAGAGCCAGGCATCATCTGTGAGCATCACCAAGTGCGGCACAAAATCCAACCAACCAACCAATCAACCAACCAACCAACCAATGGACCAACCAAATAACAAACTTTCAACATGAGAGGCAGAATGACAAGAAAGAGGCATTGAAGAGTGGAGGGGAGGGGGCGGTACTGAGGCAATTTAGGGTCAGCTGTTGACCACCCTTCAGCCAGGAACATCCCCATGAGCCCAAGGCCTGGCAGCTAACATGTGACCAACTGGTATTTAGGTCATCTGTGGCAAGACCAATGAGAACGTGTTAAGCAATGCTCTGTTATCTTCCCCTGTCCCACATATAGGTGTCACAAGTGCTGATTGCAGAGCAAATGCATTCTCTTGGGGTTCAGAGATCTCTAGGCAAATGACCACTGGGTCTTTCACTGCAGTCCAAACCCAGAAGTGTGTGTCTCTCCTCGAAAGTGCCTTCTTCACAGAGGCCCAGTGTCTCTAGAACATTTTCAGCTATAGGATGGATCCCAAATGAGCCATGAAAAGTCATTGGCCTGGACTAGCTCACCAGCTTAGCTGACTCATCTTTATGGCATATCTAGTTCTACTCATGGCTTGCTTTCCAGGTTTCCCTCTTGAAATCAGAAAACCATTTCTCAGTGCCTTGAGTTTCAAAGCCATCTGGGATATCCCTAACATTTCCCTACACCTTGGGCAATTTCAAACGCCTTTGAGTCCCACTGAGTCCCACTGTATGGAGTGGGGTCCTGGGTCAGAACATACAAGTGGATTCTTGCTCCTGGGGAGGTACTTTGCCAAGCCAAAGTGACAAAGTAGTGGGGTGGTAAGCAGGGGGATAAGCAGACCCCTCCTCCTGTCCCCACACTAGCGAATACTCACACAAGGAACCCAGAAAAAGGTGGATCTGGGTGCTCTGCTAAGGTGCTGCACAGTTAATCAGCAAATTGTTGGAAGTTTGTGCCTTTGAATTTGTTCCTTCCTGATTGCCAGTTCTTTCCCCCCTACTGTCCACTCAAAAAGAAAAGCCTCTCTGGCCGGTGCTTCTTAAAGTGCATCATAACTTGGGCTTTGTTCTCTCCTCTAGTTTCTGACAGCTAAAATAATGCAGGTGCACAGAGAGAAACGAGGCGTGGCTGGGCTTTTGCTCTTTGCGCCAATGAACTACCAAATTAAAAAGGAGAAAAGAGAGATGGAAGAGGGGAGAGAGAGAGAGAGAGAGAGAGAGAGAGAGAGAGAGAGAGAGAGAGAGAGAGAGAGAGAGAGAGAGAGAGAGAGAGAGAGAGAGAGAGAGAGAGAGAGAGAGAGAGAGAGAGAGAGAGAGAGAGAGAGAGAGAGAGAGAGCGCAAAGCAACGGAATTGCTAGGACAATGTATTTATCTGACCATCCAGCTGCCAGGAGGACATGGCAGACAATGAGGGAATCAGAAGAAAGTGCTCCGGAGCTTCCTTTTCATTCACTACTGTGCCATCCTGAAAGCCTCTTTGTTCCCACCAGGTCAGGCGGAAGCCTCTGCTGTGAAAGCCGCCTTCTGAGGAGCCGCCGAGCCCTCCATCTCTGAAAGACCCTCTGACACGGGACGTTGCCAAGATGATGTGGTTCTCAGGGATCCGGGCTGCACCCCGCCTCCCAGGTGTGGAATAATCAGGCCTCTGAGAGCCGCAGCCCCCCGCGGGCAGCTGCAGAGGTCACGGCGACAGTCGCCTCCTTTCTGCGCGGTCCCCTGGAAGCCCTGCTGGCTGGCTGCCTCGCTGCACTGGGTTCTTGCGAAATGGGCTGTCCAGCTGACACGGAAGGGGAGACTTTGCCCTGGGACACGTTAGGACTTTAAAACGTGCTCATGGAAGTAAATTGCCCCACTTAAAATGTAGAGAAAACGCAGGGAAATGCTCAAAAGTTAAACACTACGCCCATTCCATTATCTTGCATATTTCTTCCCTCCTTCCCTCCTTCCTTCCTTCCTTCCTTCCTTCCTTCCTTCCTTCCTTCCTTCCTTCCTTCCTTCCTTCCTTCCTTCCTTCCTTCCTTCCTTCCTTCCTTCCTTCCTTCCTTCCTTCCTCCCTCCCTCCCTCCCTCCCTCCCTCCTTCCTTCCTTCCTTCCTTCCTTCCTTCCTTCCTTCCTTCCTTCCTTCCTCCTTCCTTCCTTCCTCCTTCTTCCTTCCTTCCTCAATTCCTTCCTTCCTCCTTCCTTCCTCCTTCCTTCTTCCTTCCTCCTTCCTTCCTTCCTTCCTTCCTTCCTTCCTTCCTTCCTTCCTTCCTTCCTTCCTTCCTTCCTTCCTTCCTTCTTCCCCTTCCCTGCCTCCCAACCTCTACCCACTCTTCCTTCCTCCCTCCTTCCCTCCTGCTTTCCCTTCCTCCCTCTCTTCCCTCTATTTTTCTGCACCAGCAGTGCTGGAGATCTGAGGTGGGGATCCCAAATGTAAAGAATGTACTCCAGTCTTTGAATCAGTTCCCTGGCCCCATGACCTCACCTTTTCCTTGTGCTTTCTTCTAACCTTTAATCTGACCAAGAACGAAAGCAGCACAAAGCTATTTCACCATGATTCTTCTGGGTTGGCTTTGTGATGGCCCAGAGCTGGTGTTTTTGGTGAAAGGTAGCTTTGAATTTTTAACACAGCCCAAAATGTTATGGCCAATTAGCAGAGACAAAAGAGAAGAACATCTGATGGTTCTGCAGTTAGAGCCCATGAAGAGCTGGTATTCAAATCCAGAAGGCAAAAATGTTAATTTTATCAGAGGGGTGGAGAGTTGGATAATATCAGGTGATGCTCATGTCTTATTATTGTCTCTGTGCTCAGGAGAGATTCCCTGGTGGTGCTTGGGCCATCCAATGCATGCAGTTCTGGGGATCAAACCAGGGTGGGTTCAGTGCAAAGCAAGCACCTTATATTCTGTACTATTTCTGGTCTCAGAGCCAAAAGAGGTCAAAAACATCCTCCCTTTTTCTACTCAGGATTGGATTGGTAGGCTGAGCAATCAATTTTTAAAGGATGCAAGTCTATACTTTTCCTCTTTCAGTCCAACATGAACTTCGTGAATAGATCTAACATAGTATAGAAGATATACAATCATCTGAACTCTACAGTGACCAGAAAAAAAAGGAAATTTTTGGTCACTGCCAAGTTCAGAAGCTTCTAGATATCCCCTATTAGAAATAACAACATATGTACATCTTATTACATTTACTTCTTTCCTTTTGAACATTCCCTTGTGACTAATTCTAATGAAAGTGATTACTGAGTCAAAGGCATATTGTTGTGCTAGTTGACATTGTTTCTCTTTAGACTTTCAAATCAACAACAACTGCTGATCTTGCCACTAGCAAATACTGAACACGGCATTTATTAACATATTTTCCAGCCCTGCAACATGTATATGTATGTATGTGCATTGGCTTATGAATTTATTTTTCATGATTGTTCATAAGTGCCAAGTGAGAACTTATTCTTTGACTTATTTCTTGAACTAACAAAGAAGTCACACATTTGTCATGTATCTGCTGTTTATATCTTCCTTTTTGCAAATTACATTAGGTTCTCTGTTCCAATATTTGAAATTCAGCTTTCAATCACTGACTTGGTGTTCTGTTTTTGGTTTGGTTTTGGAGCTACACTCTGCAATGCTCAGCACTTACTATTGGTACAGTGCTCAGGCATCACTTCTAAATGGATTGGTCAGCCATTGGTGGTGCTGGGTATTGAACTTGGGTCAACCATATACAAGGCAAGTGCATTAACCTCTGTATTATCTCTGCAGCCCTGACTTGGTCTCCTGGAGAGAGCTTTGCACAATTTCAAAATGTACAAAATCAAAATTTTGCAAAATCAAAATTTGATTTCTCCAATTTGAAGTTCCCATCTGGTGAGAAGATAGTGATGATTGATGGATGGATGATCAGTGTGTTCCAAAGTGCCCCTTGGAGTTGGTGGGATGAAGGAGGTGGATAGAAGTAGTCTCAGGTCTACTTGGTGTGGTGGGAAATGCTTTCTCTCAGTTCATTTCAAGAAGTATATTTTCTAGGAAGTGTTGAGTGACTTTTTTCCTGAAAGGGGAACGGTAGCCTGAATAAGTTTGGGAAACTCTAACAAAACTCTTGAGATCACTTGTGAGTAAAATGGCATTGATATTGACAATGACAAGGATTAACTGAAGATGATAATGACTGATTGATGGTAATTGGTGATGTCAGTGTTAAGTTAGCTTTCATATAAATCCCTTTTCACCCAAGGACTTATCCAGACTAGTTTGTGGCTATACATGGTAGTTTTAGATATTGACTTTCACTTCTGTATCTCTGTATGGGATATTGGACCCTAAAGGAGAAATAGCCTCATTTTCAGCCACATTGCCTTACTGATGCATAGAAGTATGCCTGGTGACAACAACAACACAGGCTCTTTTCAAATATTAAAGGTGAAAAGGAATGGGTCAAGAGAGATACTACAGGAGATAGAGTCTTTGCCTTACAAATGTAAAAGTCAACCCAGGTATGATTCCTAGCAATACATATCATCCTCCATGCATTTCCAGAAGTAATTGCCTAGTATACAGCCAGTAGTAATACCTGAGCATCACAAAAATGATCCAAAATATTATATAAAGATGAAAAGGGAGGCCTTATGTCCCAGGTGTCTGCACACTATGGGAAGAAAAAGGACTGGAGGATTAGGCCAATGAGCCATGAAAATTCCAGGGAAATGAATTGAGGCTTTATTGAGTCATAGACCAAGAGCAATGCTGACCTTAGATCATGCTTTTCTCTATTTTCTTGTTGAAAATACACTTTCTTATTTTTTTGTGTGTGTGGTTTTTATTGTTTGTTTGTTTGTTTTTGATTCACACCTGGCAGCGCTCAGGGGTTACTCCTGGCTCTATGCTCAGAAATTGCTCCTGACAGGCTCAGGGGACCATATGGGATGCTGGGATTTGAACCACCATCTTTCTGCATGCAAGGCAAACACCCTACCTTCATGCTATCTCTCCAGCCCCATTTCTTAACTTTTTTAATATGGTGACCTGTGACTAGCAAGCAAAGGCATTCTAACTCCTAAAAACATTTTCCTTTATAACTCAGAGGGTAAATATTTTGTATTATTTTTTTATTATCAACTTTGAAGTCTAGTTGGCTGTTGCCCACTGACCTGCAGACCCTGCCCATTACAATCCCGCTTCCACAAAAGGGATTTAAAATTAAATTTAAAGGGTTTACTTAGCTTTGACATTTTAAAATCCAAGAATTTGTTGTTTCATTTACTGTGTATCCACAGTGTTAAACATTAGCTGGTACATGGCAGACATTGATTTGTGACATAATGAATTAATCCATAAGTAAATAAATGGGAATTTATTTTTCAAGAAAAAGAAGTCCGCCCTTGGGGCCAGGAAGGTGGTGCTAGAGGTACGGTGTCTGCCTTGCAAGCGCTAGCCAAGGAAGGACCTCGGTTCGATCCCCCAGCGTCCCATATGGTCCCCCCAATTACAGGGGCAATTTCTGAGCGCTTAGCCAGGAGTAACCCCTGAGCATCAAACAGGTGTGGCTTGAAAAACCAAAAAAAAAAAAAAAAAAAAAAAGGGAAGTCCGCCCATACCCATTGGTAGGACTGATTGCTTGATCCCTCCTCAAATTCTTATCATGAAGACTGGAAATATAGGACAATGGTTTAGGAGCTGACCTTGCATGTAGGTGATCTAGATTTGATCCCTAGCACTGCACATGGTTTTCCAGGCACTGCTAGGTATGATCCCTGAGCACAGAGCCAGGAATAAGCCCTAAGCACTGCTAAATGTGGCCCCAAATGCCAAAACAAACCAAACAAAAAACATTCTATGATGAAATTCCAACAGTGTAGGAATTTCCAACAGAGTAGGATGAGTGTTAGGAGGTGAGACTTTGGGAGGTGAGAGGTAGGCAGAGCCTTTATGCATGTCACCCTTCTCCTCAGCTTCCTTCCCCTGTCTTATATGGAAGCATAGCCTGTCAACTCTTCATGAAACAGTAAATGGGTCCTCACTAGACAATGAATCTAAGGGTGGGTGTTCGAGCTTGATCTTCCCAGGCTCTAGAGTCTAGACCTATGAGCAATAAATTGTCATAGTTCGACGGCCACCAGGTCTATGATGTCTATAGTACGAATGTGCCAAGATGCTTGAAAGTCCCACTCATTTCCATAAGTTCTTTCCCCCCCACATACAGCTCCCAGAAATTCAGTACAGAAAGAGCTTTAATGACAGATGAGCTGTCCTGTCCCACTCTGGTCTAGTGGCCTAGCACAGAGGTTTGCAGTCCCAGGACTGGTCTACAGATACACAAAGGCTGCAGATTGTCTCAATGCACTGTTGATAAGAGTCCCTGTAAAATGGATTTTTAAATGTACTGCTTTTAATAAAAAAAAAAGATGCAATGGGGGCCAGAGAGATAGCACAGTGGTAGGGTGTTTGCCTTGCATGCAGCCAATCCAGGACCAATGATGGTTCAAATTCTGGCATCTATATGTTCCCTTGAAGCCTGCCAGGAGCAACTTCTGAGTGCAGAGCCAGGAGTAGCCCCTGAGCACCGCCCAATGTGACCACAAAACAAATCAAAACAAAAAAGAAATGATGCAATGGTAAACTGCTATTCATCAAGCAGTTAGCCTATGCTAGCCACAGCACCAAGAACTTAATAGACATCCTCTAATATAGTTTCACCATCACTCTCATCTCCTTTTCTAGGAAACTTAGAGTTCATTCAGTGAGTGAGGAGCAGAGATAGGATTTTAACCCAAGTTGAGTACAAAGATCCTGGTTCTTGCTCTGTTGTTTTGCAGACCTAAGAAAAAGACAGGACCTCCTCACACTTCCAATTCAATAAGCACACACTGTGAAACCCCTCCAAAATTCTTACTAAATCTGATAGATCAAGTATGGGGTACAGAACTGAATCTTACCTGGGATGTCATAACAGAAAAGTATGTACCACAAAGCATGTACCACAAACCTAGGCTCCTGAGGGATTCAAGCAAATAATGCTCTACATTTAAGTGAGTCCCTTGGCGCTCCACAATACTCATTGTTTCCTTGTGTCTTTGGTAGCATTACAGTAGGAAAACAGACTTTGGCAATCTATTCCTAAGCCCTGTTCTTCCCAAGTCAGCAATTTCTTGGACAGTCAGTGAAGCGTTGCATTTCCCCCCAGGATACCCGGCCACCATGTGCTGGTGGAAAGTTACAAGCAGATTTCTGGAGCTGGGAAGACTTTTTAGAGACATGGTTTTGGGGGGACATAACAGTGCTTCTCATCTCAACAGGTGCCTTCTGGGTCACATAAGAATGATCTATGCGTTGCATCTTTGTAAAAGGAACTTCTGTCCAAAATTCTTTTTTTTTTTGACCACACCCGTTTGATGCTCAGGGGTTACTCCTGGCTAAGCGCTCAGAAACTGCCCCTGGCTTGGGGGGACTATATGGGACGCCGGGGGATCGAACCACCATCCTTCCTAGGCTAGCACTTGCAAGGCAGACACCTTACCTCTAGCGCCACCTCACCGGCCCCTGTCCAAAATTCTCTTAAAGAAACTAGTTACTTTAAAGATAAAACGGGCTGGGTAGGTTAGGGAAATGTGTTGCTTGATTTGGAGAGTAGGAGGCTGGAGGATGGCAGTTCATATTCCATCCTTAAATAAAAGGAAGCAGCTTTTAACATTTTTTTTTTTTTTTGGTTTTTGGGCCACACCCGGTAACGCTCAGGGGTTACTCCTGGCTATGCGCTCAGAAGTTGCTCCTGGCTTGGGGGACCATATGGGACACCGGGGGATCGAACCGCGGTCCGTCCAAGGCTAGCGCTGGCAAGGCAGGCACCTTACCTTTAGCGCCACCGCCCGGCCCCAGCTTTTAACATTTTTAACAAGAGGGGAAATGAAGAGATAAGGAAGAATATGTGGACTCATTTGTGAAGTGGGGAAGGGGCGTGGGGGAGAGGCGTACCAAGGGGTCCATCTCAGATTCATCTAGAAAATGGTTCAAGGCTGGATGCAGGAGAGAAATGGGGAGAGTGCATGCTCACTTCATCTATTCTGTCTCTCCTGTGCTCCCTTTTTCAGGGAGTTTGTCAGTTGTTTCCCAAGATCCTGCCAAATCAGTCTTGTTGGTTCCCAGCAGTGGGAAGACGCCAGCAAGTCTGGACATCTAGGAGGTAGAAAAGAAGTTGCTTTTCTTCCTTCCTTTGCCTTTTGGTTTGTGGGAAGGAGTAGCAGGTGGGATTCAGCTCTCCTCTGAGCATCAGTAGTTCCAGGGGCTCTTATAAGTCTCGCAGAACCAGCATTAGATTCTGAAGCAGACGAGCATGGCAGTTCTGAGGGGCACAGGGCAAGGCTCTGGGATACCACCTGCCTCCTTTCATTGTTTATAGCACTCACTTGAGTCTCTGAGTTATTCCATGTCCTTTTTAGTTTTGAACATACCCAGCTGTGCTCAGGGCTTACTTCTGACAGTACTTTGGGAACTGTAAATTTGATGCTAGAGATCGAACACAGGTTAGGTGCACTGCAAAGTGAGTGTGAGTGCCTGAATTCCTTGTACTATCTCTCTGGCCTCCATCTCCTTTTTTTTTTTTTTTTTTTTTTTTTTGTCGCTTGGATCCTTTTGGAACTAGTTCCTCATTGAAAACCTCCTTTTCCAGCCTAACAACCATGATTTCTCTTTGTCTGATTAGACCTTGACTGATCTCATTAGCTCAAACAACAGGGGAGCAATCACCCGCTGTCTGATGGCCGCATCAGTGACCATTCCAATGATGGCTGGAAAGGTTGTGAGCTGCTTTTCTAGGCCTTGTCAGGTTATAAAATGAAGCTTTGCATGCATGTTGAGCTCAATTTTTTTTTCCTGATGACAAATAGCATATCCTCATAGAGTGCCAAAATAGTTTGGCAAGTGGTTATGGCTTAAGGAAATAAAAAAATACAGCAAGAATGTAAAATTCACAAATACACCAAAATAAGAAACAGCATTTCTTGATCTTAGCAAGGCCATGGCACTTTCTACTTAATCTAAAAAATGTGGGAAGTGCTCTGAGGACAGTCTGGAACCAAAGAGGGTTCCAGTGATGAGAACTCCCTACAAAGGGCAGTAAGGTGCCTCTAATGTTCCCCTGGGGGAGTTACTGACTCCCCTGCTGAGAAACATCACCCTCACCAACACCCCAAGTATGCCCTGCTTCATATTTTCACAGAGCTCTTTAGGACAAAGGTAGCAAGATTAGAATTGAGTTCATCCTAAAAATATTTGGAGCATCTGAAAAATGTCAAGTCTGGGGATATAACAACAAAAACGGGGTTAAAGCACTTGCCTTAAACACAGCCAACCCTGGTGCTATCCCTGGAACCACATAAGATCTTCCTAAGCCCCATCAGGAGGATCCATGAGCATAGAAGCAGGAGTAAGGTCTACATACTTTCAGGTATGGTCCAAACAGTGCCCCCACTAACATTACAAAATAAAAATACATTTCATCTGTGTTAAGGTCTCCACATGGAAAAAGCCTATTTCTAGTGATCCAGAGGGGAGGTTCCAAAGCACATGATCTTACAGGCTCACAAAATACTAGAAAAATCAGGTGCATCCAGAATGCATAGTTCTGAGTCTGAGTGATGCCAAGGAGCAGGATATTGGTGAGCTCTGGAAAGAAGCTGGCAGCATCTCTGAATTTGGTAGAGGAGAATAGAAACCATTGGCTGTCTCTCTCTGCCAGTTACATAGGACAGTAGTGCTTTCAGAAAGAGCCCTCAGTTGGCTTTACAAAGTCCCTGGTAGAAAACATAATGTCACTTCTCATTTTACTGATCAACAGAGGGGCAGCCTGACTGGCAAACTATTATTTCCTTTGGACCTACTGCCAAAAAGAAAAAGTATGAACCCTACCATTAACCTAAATAGAATGCTACTTAATTGTCAAAAAAATTTTATAACCAGTCCATTGTTTCTTTGTTTTAACTGCAAAGAATAAGGGAAGAATAATAAAATACCCCCAGTCTACAGATCAGAGAACCAACATAGTCATGCTGGTCCATCCCAGTCTCCTTCAAGCTGGGTATTATTCCTGGTTATTATCCCTGTTAGGGCTTGGTGCCAACCTATCTACTAAGCCCTCTCAGTTCCCACTGGCCTTTTGTACCTTGGTTCTCATGAGGCCCAAAGCTGCACCCCAGAGCGAAGTATTACCATATTATTATTGCTGATTTTATAGGGTAGCCAGGCCTCCCAAGAGAAATAAAACCCAACAGACTGGGGTGCAAGTCAATAGAGACCCAGTTTTGCCTTAATCAGCCACACTAGATAGATCTTCCTGCCTTATTGAAAGCCTAACAGTCAATTTGTAGGGCTACCACCCCTTCAGACAACAAACTCAACTATCATCCAGGGGAATGTTTGTTTAGCTCAACAATCATAGTGGAGAACAAAGGCACCCTCCGAGCATGCCATTTGCCCAGCAGTGAGGTGGGGTATGCCACTGCTGAGTGGAAGCCTTCACTCCCCCCACCTTAAAAATAAATGAATTATTTAATTTAATCACTGTGAGAAGATACAGAGCTACAAAGTTGTTTATGTCAAAGTTTTAGTCAAACAATGTTCAATACCCAACCCTTCATTAGGGTACATTTCCTGTCACCAATGTCCCCAGTTTCCTTCCCATCCTCCACTCCACCTTTTTCTATAGAAGATATTTTTTTCTTCTCCCCTCCCCTCCCCTTCTCTCCCCTACCCTCCCCTCCTCTGGTCTTCTGTCTCCATTTTAGGTATTGTGGTATTTGCCCCCATCTTATCAGTGGTAACATGGAGGTAACCAAATGGACCCACATTAAAGGTAGAGTGACACATTTGGGTCTGACTTGGAAGTGGGGATTTTAGGGAGCCACACTGTGACCCTCAGAATAGACAGAGGCATCACCATTTTGCAAAAGGAAATGTGTTCAAGAGAGAACATGGGCTTCTCTAAAGTGGAAAAAAGCAAGCAGAAAGAGATATGTGATCAAGGGAAAACATAGACTTGAAAGAGTAAGTCGCCTGTAATTATTATTTTATTTTTGTGATAAAATCTATTCTTAGGAGCCAGAGAATGTTTTTATCTGACTCTTTCTCAGTGGCCATGTTTACCCAGGTTTTCCAAAAAGCAATTTTAAATCAAAGAAGCACTTTAATTATTGAAAATATTCCCAGAATATTTTCCTATATGTCAGAGCTGTATCTCCATACACCTACTCACACAAAGTTTTGTAAATTCTGAATTATTGAAACAGAATCTAACAAATAGTTTAAGCTGAACCATACTGACGGCATGCATGCTTTAATACAACTAAACAGCAAACCTCCTACACAGTATCATCTGTTCGAGCCCTGCTTCTGCAGACTTTTGGCGATATCATCATTTTTATTTCTATTCCATATTAGCTGACAACGGCAGGGATTTTGCTCATCACCGAACAGTTTTGAGTTGTCATTTAATTAATGTGGAGGCTTGAGGGGAGGTGCCACACATAGCAATGCTCAGGGGTTACTTCTGGTTCTGAGTTCAGGGGATTCTTGAGATTATAGGGAATGCCAGACATCAAACATGGAAAGCATTGAAGGCAAGCAGCCCACTCACTGTACTACCTCTCCAGCTCCACAAGAGCCATTTTAAGAGGATCTTCCATTCTGTTAGATCAGGGGTCTCAAACTCAATTCACCTGGGGGCCGAAGGAGGCAAAGTCGGGGTGAGACAAGGTCGCATAAAGGATTTCACAAAAAAAAGTTCTCAAACATCATTATTAACAGTTTTAATTATTTCTTCTGAACATGAATAGAACATTGAGTGAAGATCATAAACAGTTCTTCTGAACATGGGCATCTTTTGCCTATTCCTTGCTGCCAGAGACTTGACAGCACTTATTCTCACAAATCTGAACCACATTTGGCTTTAGAGAGGAAGCAGTTGAGACCCTCAGTATGGCTTGAAGATGATCATCATTAAGTCTAGACCTGTACTTTGACTTATTGAAGTTCAATGTGGAGAATAACTTTTCACACAAATATGTGCTCCCAAAAAGGCACATGGTGCACTTGAACATTCGGGAAAGCTCAGGGAAGCTGGGGGGCAATTCTCTCAAAAATTGCCCATGCATGTCTGCTTTTCCACTAATCTCCCTGAACTTGGCTTTGAGATCAGAGTTGCATTGCAGGTCAATGAGCTTCATTTGAAGCACAGGAGGGGCATCTTGCACATCAAAGGAAAAGGGGTCCACAAAAATTTGGAAAGTGGCTCTGTGTTTTTTGAAGTCTGCAAATATGTGATTAATTCCTTCCCTAGCTTAAAAATAGCATCAACATAATTCTCACCACTGAATGGTATGCCTGCATCCACAAGTTCCTTGCATGCTGGGAAATGGCAAAGGTTTGTCTGAGAGAGCTGGGATTTCCATAACACAAGCTTTGTGGAGAATGCTCTCACGTTGTCATAGGCAGCACTGATAAGCTTCCCCGGGCCTTGTAACATCTTGTTTAGTACATTCAGCTTATGTGTGATGTCAATAAGAAAAGCTAGGTCCATGAGCCATTTGTGATCGCTCAACTCTGAAACAGCATTCCCATTCTTCTCCATGAAGGCTTTCACTTCTCTTAACTTAAAATATCTTTTCAGGACATTTCCCCTGCTGAGCCAATGTACCTCAGTGAAATAGAGCACATTTCCATATTCTGACTCCATTTCCTCTAAAAAAGCATGGAACCTCCTATGCTTTAAGCCCCTGATCTTGTTTGGTTGATGCATTTCACAACAACAGACATCACATTGTCACATGGCAGGCATTTACTGCAAAGGGCCTGCTGATGGATAATGCAGTGAAGAGCAATGGCCTTCTCTACACTCTCCTGTTCAAGTTTTTTTTGAACAAGTGCCATCAGTCCATTTTTTCTCCCTGTCATCGATGGTGCTCTATCTGTTATTATTCCAACAAACCTCTTCCATGGCAAACCTGCATTCTCAATGGCATCACACAGATGCCGAAATATCTCATTAGTGGTGGTCTGGCCATGCATTGGAATTATTGTGAGCAGTTCCTCTGTCAATTCCAAATTGCAATCAACACCACAGACATAAATTGTGAGCAGCACAGTGTCTGTTATATCTGTGCCCTCATCAAGAGCAACTGAGTATACATCAAAACATTTGGCTTTCTCACACAGTTGATGATAAATGTCACTTGACATGTCAGAAATGTGCTCCGCCACAGTGTTGGCAGAAAGACTGATTTTGCTAAACTGACCTTTCTTTTCCAGACAGATAATACTTGCAGCCTGTAACATGCACTTTTGAACAAACTCTCCTTCTGTGAATTGTTTCCCTGCCTTAACAATCATCTCACTAACCATGTAACTAGCTTCAACTGATGCAACATTCTCTTTGGTTGCTTTCTTGAAAAAATCTTGTTGCCTCATTAGACATGCTTTAAGACTGGCAACCCACTTGGCTCTCTCATTTCCTTGATATTTTGCACATTCCTCAGCATGTTTAGTTGAATAATGGCGTTTCAAGTTGTATTCCTTGTGCACTGCAACTTTCTCTGAGCAAATAAGACAAGTGGGGATGTCCCTGTGCTCAACGAAGAAATACTGCGTCTTCCACTTTTCCTGAAATTGTCTGCTCATCATCAATCTTTCTCTTCACTTCAGGCTTTGATGAAGTCATGATGAAGGTATGACAAAATCTAATTCTGGGGTCATTCAAAAAGGAATTTACTTGGCCTAAGCGCTATGGGGTTTCTCCACCCTTGGAGTATATTGTCATGGGATTAACTCTACACTTTGTTCAGGTTCATTTACTCTTCCGGTGGTGCTTTCGTGGTGTTTGGAAGAATTCTGCTCCTTCCTGGATGATGAAATAAGACCTCTGTATCTAGAGATCTCAGTATCTGCACAGGTCCAGGAGTGGGACTTATGATGAAGTCTTTCTTTGTGCTTCTAGAAGTTCTGTTCCCTCAGTGTCATTTTAATCCATCTTTTGTGGTTGGTGGTCTTGGTCTTTGCACTGATCCTAGGATGGAACCTAGGATAGCGTCTTTCATTGTGTTTCCAGAAGCCCTATTCCATTGCAATTGTTTCTGCCAGACCTTTGGAACTGGGGATCATGGTTGTTGTGCAGGTCGTAGTTCAAACCCTAGACTAGGGCTTTTTTTTATTGGTCTCAAGATATATTCAGTCCAGTCATAGTTCTAGCAGTCAGTTATCTGTAAAACGCGATCTTGGCTTTTGGACCAACCAAAGGGTGACAAGTCTTCTAATTTTTGTCTTATCGTTAGCTGGTAATGTAGGATAACCTGTTCTTAGGTCAAGTTGTTCCCATTTTTCTTGTTGTTAAGATATCATATTAGAGCTGGCACTTGTTGGTGGCCCAGCGATATTAAGGATGTCCCGGATGGGATTTGTTTCCTGTAGCTGTTTTGAAGAACTGTGTCGAGTCTATATCTGGGATCCAGGGTTCAAGGCTGGACGGATGGTGTCTAATCACCTGAGGTCTAAGTGTTGAATGACCCCAATATTTACTGTGCCAGTGCAGGAGGAAAAAAAAAAGGCATAAAGCACAAAACATTTTTTATTTTTTTATATATTATTTTTTATCTTCATTTATTATATATTTTTATTTTTATTTACCTATCTACTTTTTGTCGATTTCTTTGTTTTGGTGTGGTTATTAAAGTTGTCCTCATTTATATTTATATATTTTTTTTCTTCTTTTCTTTTCTTTCTTTATGTGCTCTGCCATGTTTTTTAACTCAAGACTATGGCTTTTTTTGTGGTGCCTATCATTATCACTGGAGTGCTCACTGGATATTTGACATTTCTTTTTGTACTGTTGGGGTGTTTCACCTTCTTTTTCTCCTTCGGCTCTCAAACCAACGATGAGAGCCTCTAGATTCCGCCCATTTTCGGCGTATTAGACTTTTACCCCAGTTTATTACTTTTCTCTTTTTTAAATAAAAACACATAACTTGAACTATTTAGTCCTGCCTTCCAGTTAGAGGGGGAAATAAGGGAGGCACCAAGACCAAGACTACTAAGTAGTAAGCTAGGTACAGAGGGGACCACATATTCCCGCAGCCCCGGGGGTGAGGGAGGAGGATATGGGAGGTAGGACGAACACGGAGGTGTAGGGAGGACAAATCGGTGATGGGAACCCCCCTTATTTTATGTTAATATGTACCTATAATATTATTGTCAACAATATGTAAGCCACTACGATCAAAATAAAAATTATATTATTATTATTTAAAAAATCTAATTCTGTAATAAACTTCTCTCCCTTCTCTCCCTTAGGCCTCCAAGGGACAGCGGGCAGGAGCAGCAGAAATGATATCTGCGCTAGGCGCAAAGCATTCGCGATTATTCACTTACCGAATATTCGCAATAAAAAATCGCATTAGTAAGAAAAATAATCGCAAAAAATCGCATTAAACATTTGCATACCCCTAACGGAACTGCTCGGGGTATGCGAATGTTTAATGCTATTTTTTTCTTACTAATGCGATTTTTATTGCGATTATTCGGTAAGCAAATAATCGCGAATACTGTGATATTTGAAGGCTGGCGGGGGCCACAAAATGTTGTACGGAGGGCCGCAAACAGCCTGCGGGCCGCGAGTTTGAGACCCCTGTGTTTGATGAAGGATTTTACTTCTCTATAGCAAAAAGACGGGCACCATGAGGCAAAGTGCTGACACAGAAGATCCTTCACAGGGCTCAGATGTGAAGTGGGCAGCTACTGTGAAACAGTCAGTCTATATTTTCAACCTCTGAAGACCTTCCATCCTGTTTTCGGTTTAAAGAAAATACCACAACAATTTCTTTTGGCAAGCAAGGGGCTGATATTTGCACTCTCCTAGGTGGAGATAGATGTGCTAAGGAGTATTGGTTTAAAGGAAATTCCTCAGCAACCGTAGAGCAATGGTCTATACCCTGAAATGCATGCTAACCTCAGATGGGATGGATGATGACTAGTCTGTGTCAGCAAAGCAGTTTTAACTGGAGTCCATTTCCTGGTATATTTCTACTTGAACTTATGTCCACTTTTCTGGCAACTCAGAATTGCCATCCTCTGATAGATGAACATTATCAAGGATATTTAAAACTTGAGGGGCCGAAGAGATAGCAAGGAGGTAAGGCGTTTGCCTTTCATGCAGAAGGTCATCGGTTTGAATCCCAGCGTCCCATATGGTTCCTCGTGCCTGCCAGGAGCAATTTCTGAACACGAAGCCAGGAGTAACCCCTGAGCACTGCTGGGTATGACCCAAAAACCACACACACACACACACACACACACACACACACACACACACACACACACAAAACGAAGTAGATCATTGTCCCTCCATCTTCCTCACCATGCTCAAACTTACATGTTTTCTTAAGGGAAAAAAGTGCATGTCCTTAACACATTGGCACCGGTGCTGAAACTTTTTATTATTTAACTGCATTTGTGCATGAAGCCATCAGTAGTGTCCATGTATTAAAGATGTGTTAGGCCAGCCTCTTTCCCCCTTACATGTCACTTGTTAAGTGGACTTATTGTAACCTTTCTTCTGAATCCCAAAGCGTTACCTCCCAAAGTAGAGGGAGGGCTATGTCTGTGTTCCCCTTGATCTCTTCTAGAACTTTTTAGATCTTAGTGTCCAAATGTGGATCTCAGTGGGAACCAAGTCCATCATTGCAAGCTCAATGATTGTCCTCATGTCAGAAAATGTAAACCATTCTTGATCTTCATCACCTGGAGGTTCTGCAGTGGTTGCTGCTGTTCCCACATAAAAAAAGCCACGATTCATCCCATGGCTCTTTTCTTAGTAACAACATTGAAAGCATTCACCTTTATGCTTTGCCAGGGCAGATAAAGTCCTCAGGAGCAAACCCAATCAACCTCTGCGTTTTGCCAGGATTGTGTCATCAGTCTGATTCTCCACAGGAAAGAAAAGGGAGCCAGGAGGGTGGGGACAGAGTGTGTGGTTCCTATGCTGCAGATCCAGTGGTCAGGACACATTGTGTAATGTCTTGTTGACACACACCAAAGCTTAGCAGCCAGGGGGTGGGGGTGGGGGAAGGGTGGGAACTGAGAACCCACCTTTCTCTGTCTACTGACCTCTTCCCCCTCCTTCAGGTCTTGCCACCCACAGTGCGCCTCATTCTCGAGTCCCTCATGGCCCACCTCTCCTTCCCTCCAGGATATGGTCTTAATAGTCTTTCTCCCATTAGAAACACATGGCATTTAACTTTCCCTAACGGGGCTTCTTATTTGTTTGTTTGGGAGGGTCACACCCAGCAGCCATACTTTTGACTCTGTGATCCAGGTGAGGCTTCTGGGAGCCTCAGGGAGACCATAGGAGGTTGTTGGCCCTGGGTAATGTCCTGTGTAAGTACCTTACTTACTGTACTCTTTCCAGCTCCCCCATCCTGGCTTCTAAAATTTACTGCTTCCCAGATGCTTTCTCAAGCAAGCTTTGACAATCACAAAGGATTTCTTTGTTTGTAAAACACTGGAGGTCAGAACCCATTCAAACACTAGAATCTCTATGTGGGTGATCAGTAGGTGAATTTATAGTCCTGTTTATGGTGAAGAGAAAATCTAGCAGATTCCCAAAGACTGAGACTACAATAGTAAATAGATTCACATCTGCCCTGAAAGAGGAAATAGAGGTGATGTTTATTGTTGGAAGTGAGCACCTGGTTTCCAGGACCTGCTCAATAATAGGCATGTTTGGGATTCACAAGGATGTTTCCGCATATCAATAGTGCAAAAGTCCAACCTAAATATTGTGGGTTCTGATCTCTAGCTTCCTCATAGACATAGAAAGCAGCTACAGCTAGCTGAGTAGCTGTGACATCAGCTCTCTCTGTCTTACTTTGCCATGTCCTTCACAGGGTATTTTTTTTTAATACAATGTCTATGCTAAAAGCAGCTCTAGAATGTTCTCTTACTTGGTGGCCCTGTGTGACTGTGCTGGCAAGAGCTATCAATAATCCTGGGAGCTGGATGCAGAGAGCCAGAGTTTTGTAACAGTTTGCTGTGGCCCCAAGGTCCACTGAAGGTGTCCACTTAACACGTACATTTGAGATGGGAAGCACAGACCTGTCACCAGGCATCTCAGTAAACACATATGTTGATTTAATGGGTTTAAAGTGGTGCTTACATCCTGACTATTCAGAGAGTGCTGGGGTAAGACTCATGCTCTTGGTTGACACTGTTGAGGACACTCAAGAGAAGCAAGGAACTAAAAGACTTCTAGGGAAGAAAGTTTTAGTGGAAGCTAAAGGAAGCTGCTGTGGTTTGGTCTATAGGTCTTTGTCTTTTTCTATTTAAAAAGGTGCAAAATATAAATAAATAAAATACACGAAGCAGTAGATGTGGTCATGTTGTACAGGAAAAATGGCCCAGAACTCTGAAGGTGAGACTCCATCACTTCAAGCTCCAACACCAACACCTGAGATTTTGGAAACTTTGTAAAATCACACTACACATTTCTTCTCCTTGGAGCTACAAAAAAGAAATTCTTCTCCTTCTCCTTCTCCTTCTCATGATCTTTCCCCTTCTTCTCTTCTTAATTTCCTCTTCCTTCTCCTTTCCTTCTTTCTCCTTTTCTTTTTCCACCTCTTCTTGCTTCTCTTTCTCATCCTCTCCTCATCCTAGTCTTCCTCCTTCTTTACAAGGTTGTTGGCTTAGGATAATTCAATAAAGACACCCCAGTTCAAACATCCTAAGGCCTCAACTTTTATTCCAAGAGCTATCTATCCAAACTAGAAGGGAAGAGGGGAAAGAGAGAGGGAAGAGGAAGAAGGAGATGGTAAGTATCCTATTTAAAAATATGGAGCTTGGGCTGGGATGATAATACTGTGGGTAGGGCACTTGCCTTAGATGTGGCTGATCTTGGTTCTATCTCTGGCACCCCATATTGGCACCCCAAGGCTTCCAGAAGTGATTCTTGATCACTGCCAATGAGGCCCAAACACCATCCTATCCTTAATAAATTGAAAACATGGGGCCTGGGGCTGAAGTGATAACACAGCAGGTAGGGCATTTGCCTTGCACGTGGCCAACTGGGGTTCCAACCCCAGCATCCCATATGGTCCCCTGAGCCTGCGAAGAGTGATTTCTGACCATTGAGCCGAGAGTAATTCATGAAAGTAGCCAAGTGTAGCTCCCCCTAAGCCCCCCCCAAAACAAAAACAAAAACATGTGGTTGGAGCGATAATACAGCAGGTAGAGTCTTTGATTTGCATGGTGCCAACTAGGGCTCCATCTCTGGCATCCCATATAACCCCCTGAGCACTTCTAGGAGTAATTCCTAAATGAAGAGCCAGGAGTAACTCCTGAACATTGTGGTGTGGACCCAAATACACACACACCCCATAAAAATAAGTTCTGATATTCTCCAGAGAATAACACATTCATCTCCCCCATCAGTCTGTATAGGAAGGGAAGGTTAACTGAAGAGAACCTCCCAGTTTGACGCACTCTAGCAAGGCTCGGTACTCTGTCTCTGGAGATTCTCCCACCCACCTGACTTCTACTATGTATGAGGACTTAGAAAACCACAGCATCTGAAGCAGATGATTATTGTTTTGACACAAGCGCAAGAGGAGGCAATCTATCTTTCTTAGCATGGTCAACAGTGAGTGAGCGAGAGCTATGGGATCCCAACAGTGCAGTCTGTGAGAAATGCATGCTGGGTAGGGTAGGTGAGGACCACGCTCAGGGACTGTAATAACTCCAGCACTCCCCATATCCCATTCTCCCCTCTCATCTCAAGAGGTGCAGTTCTCCTGCTGTAATGATGTTTATCCAGACTTAAGGAAGGACCCAAGTTCAATACATAAAGACTTCAAATCCTAATGGAAATGTCTTTTCTTTGCCACCATGACTGGGCTTGGCACTTGCTCCAGAAAAACAACAGCTTGATCAGGTCAATAACAGACCTTTGGTTGGTTTCTGGCTTCTGGCTCTCCTCAGTCTGGGTAGAATCCCATGCTGGCCTGCTCTGGGGACTAGCCTGCCAAGAACCTTATGTATAGAATTGACTCCTCTAGTAAAGGAATCAAGGTTGAGGTTAGCACAATTACTGCAGGATTATTTCTAGAAGTAACTTGTGATTTAATAGGTGGATAAGGTAGTGCCTTGCACCCAAATCATGTCTCCTAATAAGCATGCAAAAGAAACAAGGCAAAGGGGATAATTGAAGATACTTTATTCTTTCTGACCTGAAGAACGTGGCTGATGGTTTTCCAGCAGTTCTACTGGGAGGTGGTGCTTTTTTTTTTTTTTCTTCACATATTTGATTTGGTTATTTCCATTTGGCATTGGGAAGAATAACTTCGAGGTGGGCAGCTTCAAGTTAAGAAACTGGAAGGAGCAAGAGTGGAGCCTTATGATCACTTTGGTAAATGCCACTGGATTCTATCTGGGCTCTGTGGTCTCTTGAGCACTGAAACCATGGATTTGAAATAGTTATCTTCACATTGTCACTGCAACACTATGAGATTTACAAGAAACAGCCCAAGGACAAATACCCAAGGACAGATGGGTGTATAAAGAAGATGTGGTCTATAGACACAACTTCAAGAAAAGATGACATCTTACCTTCTTCAGCAAACACAGATTGATCCTGAGGGGGTTATGATAAGCAAAATGTCAGAAGGGAAAATATAAATACTAGATAATCTCTCTCATCTATGGCCTATAAAGAAGCAAGCAAGGAACATGAGACCAACCAGTGAAAACATACTCTTGGACTCTGATCTCAGAACTGAGGGTGCCAGCAGGTAGAAGTGGGCTGAAAGAATCCAACGAATGATGGTGGGATAGCACAGTGGCCCTGAAGAAGGTGAACATTTATAATCTTGCAAGCCATGTTTGCTTCAATTTAGATCAAACAATAAACAATGGTCTCAAACCAATAATGAATAGGTCACGGGAATGCCAAGTGATTGACAGGGGAGTCAATGCTTCACAGGCCAATGATGGAACAGATGGACACATTCTTTGTTGCAATCATGTGAGGTTCCTGAATCGACAGCACAGAGCAAGGGAAAGGCCTCCTTACTAAGGGACTAAACTACCATTTGCTTTGCCTAGAAGATGGCTCAGCATTTACAGGGTTGCATCTAAGCTACCCATTCACCACACTGGTAGAAATGCTTCTTCCTGCATGGATGGATGGCCATGCCAGATCACAGTTGTAACAAGAGAACCTAAGTCACATGCATTTTCTGAGAGCCAGTCAAATGCCAGAAGCCCATCTGGGAGTTAGTAACAGTAAAGGGATTTAGAGAGGGGCCCTGCCTTCAAAGCACCACCACCCACACAGATGAGGGGTGTGTGTTGGATGAAAAGCACTCCACGTCACACCGTAGGTACCAGACCATGAGAAGCTGGCAGTGTACCAGGAAAGTGTGGGTATGGTCTTTAGAAGGAATCATGTTTAAATCAGGTTTGGCAAGAAGTGCTGAATGATGGGGAGGAAAAGAATGAAGACCCTGGATATTCATTTTTTTTCGGGGGGGGCACATCCATTTGATGCTCAGGGGTTACTCCTGGCTATGCACTCAGAAATCACCCCTGGCTTGGGGGGACCATATGGGATGCCGGGGGATCAAACTGCGGTCCTTTCTTGACTAGGGCTTGCAAGGCAGACACCTTACCTCTAGTGCCACCTCGCTGGCCCCAGACCCTGGATATTTTTACAAGTAAGGAACAGAGGAAAAGGAAAAGCTGTTATCTTTCTCCTGGCCTATCCACCAATCTCTGGGACCACTACTGTTTTGTGTAAGGTTGGGATGAGCAGAGATGTGGCACCTAAGGTGCGAAAGGCAGGCCCTTCCTTTATTTGCAAAGGCCACACTAAGAGGCTGGCCTTCCACACCAAAGGGGCTTTTCAGGAACAGAATGGATATCTCAGAGGAGCCATGTCCTTTGACCCCTGGCCATCAGTGTCCCCCAAATTGCCTGAGACTAAAAACCTACAATAAAAATCAAATGAGATTGGCTCACACTGCAAACATACACCCCAAGCTAAGCCCCAGAGTATTTTCTTCCATGGTGCTCAACTAGATAGAAATTGAGGAGTTACTCCCAGTAGGTCCAAATGAAGTTTAGGGTCTATCTGAAAGCCAAGCTGAGAAGTTGGCTTGCTTTCTTGGGACTAGCTAAGGCAGGCAGAGGAATCTAGGCTGGGGAGGGGGGTCAGAGGGCATGTCTGGGATATCTGTGGGAGGCTGGTGCTGTGTTTGGGTTCAGAGGGCCCAGATCTTGGAGTCTTGTTTATGATCCATGGACTCCTTGTGGCATTATCCATGGCAGTGGAGTAATGGAGAACAATTGTGTCACTGCAGGCATAATTAGAAGCGAAAAGAATTTTCCAGGCTAAGATTAGTCCTGAAGCTAGAGTCAGCAGGGAATAATGCTATGCGAGAAGCATGACTGGGAGAACTAGAGACTTTCATTAGCCATCGCCCATAGATAGATCCATAGAACCAGGATATTGGTCATCAAACTGAATGATTATTCCACTGAAAACTTGATGTCTACCATAAGTGTGTGTATAAGGGCGTAGCTGGACAAACAATGATGCTTTTTGCTTCTAGATGCTAGAGAGATGTGAATGCAAGTATGCGTGTGAATGGTGATTCTTCCAATAAGGCAGCCCTGAAGCAAACTTCAAATGTGCTGCTGGGGACTGAACCTGGTTGACAGCATGCAAAGCAAAACCAGAGCAATAATACAGTGGGTACCTCAATTGCTTTGCATGCTGTCAACCAGGTTTAACCCCCAGCAACACATATGGTCCCCTGAGTTTGTCAAGAGTGATCCTTGAACACAGAACTAGTAATAATGAGCACTGTTAGGGGGTAGCAATAAAACCCACCCAAATAAACAAAAACCAAACATATAGCAGAGAGGCTGTGTGGGAGTCCTCATAGAGAAATAGCCTGGAACTCAGAAAATACTGGTTGAAGCTTGGGACTTGCTGTAATGGTCACAGCAGAAACACGAAGGTAAATGGAATAGAAGGTACTTTGGGGTCAAACCTCAGTACTCAGTGCATTTGACCAAAGTCTTCCTTTCCCTTTCATTTAAGTTTGTTTGTTTGTTTGTTTGTTTGTTTGTTTGTTTTTGCCAACAGCAGCCATCAAGTATATAGGACTAATAATACATTTGCAAAAGAGAAGGCTGATCTTATTTTAAAAACAACAACAATTTAGCTATTGTAGAAACCAATACACCTATCATTCACATCCACACACACATCCACACACACATTTGCAAAAGGGGCTGAAACCTCTCGAGATATTACTTAAGTTGTAAATATATTTCATCACACCATTTATTATTAATGGCCAAACGGCAAGGCAGGTGAGAATGAAACCCCTAACCTCTGATTATGGCTTAAGTAGCTTAAAGAGCCACTTTCAGAGATGATGAGGGCAATTGAAAAGCTCACGAACAATACCCCCAGATGAGGTGATTGCTATCTTTTAAAAAATGACAAAGTATGCATACTCAGCAGTGACTCCAGCACTATTGTACTCCAGGCCGCGGGATTTGGGGACCAGAATAACAAGGCAACAGGCCGCATATTCTTCTATTTTCAGTCCTAGCAATGTATCAGACTCCAGTCTTCCAATTTCTTTCCATATTTGTTCTCTCTTTCCTAAGTTTAGCCTGCAATGTTCTTCCCGACGCATTCAGGTCTGGGCACAGAGGGAGAACCTGGCCAGCTAATCAGGTCCTAGCCCAGCACTGCAACCACAGGGACCACGTCCGAGGTCAGCACTTCCTGGTGTTGCCCTCCTTACCCCGTCCTCCCTCCTCCTTACCCTGGGCTCCTGTACCAGCACTCCTGACAGCAGGGCCTGCGCACTAGAATTCAGGGGCACAGTTGTGAATTTTAGGACCCTGAGCAGCCACCCAGGTCCCACTCAACAATGTGCTCACTGCCATCACCCACAGGCACTGCCACCAGCAGGAAGGAAAGAGCCCTAGAGGGAAGCCAATTTTGAAAGTGCTGCTGGGGGTCCTAGAATGATGGAAGCACCTCTGGGCTCAGAGAGAGGTAGCTGCCCACCCAGCAGAGGGAATGAAATTCAGTATGTCAGCTCTGTGGAGCTGGTCCCAGCTCTTCCAGACAATGTCCCTGTCCTTGAAGTGACTGTGTTCACATCATTGAGTCTTGATAAGTTCATTGGGATGCCCCCCAAAAGGTTCCTTATTCTCGAATGTAATCTGACTATAACACACCCAGAGACTCACACAGACTCCCAACATAGATTCATTCATACAAACTTACACACAGACTCACACAGACAGACACAGAGACTCACACACACGCTAATGCATAGACTAACACACACATGCTTTTATACTCACATCTAGCATATACACTTACAACATTCACACACACATATATAAACTATACATGGTCATCACACTATTCACATAAACCCACATGCTCACAATAGTGACACACACATTTACACATGGTCACACATACTCACACTTACATCCATATACACTTTCGGTTTTTGGGCCACACCCGGCGGTGCTCAGGAGTTATTCCTGGCTGTCTGCTCAGAAATAGCTCCTGGCAGGCACGGGGGACCATATGGGACACCGGGATTCAAACCAACCACCTTTGGTCCTGGATCGGCTGCTTGCAAGGCAAACACCGCTGTGCTATCTCTCCGGGCCCTTGTGTCTGTACGCTTTGGTTGTAGTACTCACACGCTTTGATTCCACAGTTCACACACTTGATTGTCACACATGGAGCTCATACACTTGTGGTACCAGAAACTACAATGGCAGAGCTGCTAGGCTCACACTTGCATTGGTGTGTTTGTGTGTTGCTGGGGATTAAACTCTCAACCTCCCGATCCTCCTCCAAGCTGTGCCAGCCCAGGGTTGAATTTTCTGAAAGCTCTTCCTATCTTATATCTGGCTCGCTCTCTCTCTCTCTCTCTCTCTCTCTCTCTCTCTCTCTCTCTCTCTCTCTCTCTCTCTCTCTCTCTCTCTCTCTCTCTCTCTCCCCCCTGTGTCTTCACTTGGCCTCACCCCTATATAAGTGTGTCTGAATTCTCTCCTCTCTCTCAGGGGAAGCAGCCAATTTGAACTATAAGTCATCCACAGGAACTTCATTGGAACTTAGCAGCCTCTTTAGACCATATCTTCCAATGGTCCCCCACATTCTGAGGTACAATAGCTTCTATCTTCAGTTGGATAGGGAGTGACTCCTTTTAACTTGAAAAAAGGAAAGAAAAAGAACAAGGAAGGAGATGAGAAGCACAAAGGCTGGTGTGCAGCTAGAAAGAATGATTCTCTTGGCAGATCATAACGTTTATGTATGTATGTATGTATGTTTACAGTTGTATTGTAAAATACAGTAACAGATAAATAACAGTATATTAAGATCAGGTTTAGCTTTGATCACCAACATAAAGTTTGAATATGGGAGTTGCTGACATTGGTTCAACAGCTAAAAAATTAGTCACCAAAGACCTCAGACTCTTTCACTAAGACTACTCTTAGATATTGTTACTAAATGCTATTGACTCATGGTCACAAGATAGCTAGCATAGCCCAAGCCATTACACCTGCCTTCAAGACAGAAATGCAAGGGAATAGGATGCACCAATGATTTCCATATTATCCCTATAGAAAAAAAAGATTTTCCTATAGAAAAAAAAGTTTCTTAGAAAGCTTCTAGCACATAGTTGCTGGCACTCTTGTGTATTAGGGGGGTTCTGTGACTAGGCTTGGCCCCCAGGAAATCTTTCCAGCATACATGTCTGACTTTGCAGTATTTTTAGTAATAGGCAGCCAAGAGGAAGTAAATTGAGGCAGCAATTGGATTAATGCATCAACCATGTTAATCTAAGGGAGGGAATTAGAGATGAAGGGGAGACAGAAATGGAAAGGGGCAGCTAGGCACAAATAATATAAAATTACTCATGACTACATACAAAAACCATCTTCATATACAGCCTTTCCTAGGTACTCTACAACTTGTTATTAGTAAAGGTAATATCTGATCATTTGACTTGGGGTTGGAATTACTACTGGTCCTCATTTGATTGTACATTTAAAGTGCAATGCTTCCAGTTCCAGAGTTGTAAGCACATAAACTGTAGCTCTCTCCAAATGGCAGAATGACTGGCACAGAAGTTAAGCAGCTGCTGCGTAAGTAAATAAAAAATGCAGATTATTGTGGGACAAGTATATCATCTCTACTCTATAAGACACTATTCATCTTTGGGAGGGCACACCTGGGAGTGCTCAGGGATTACTCCTGGCTCTGTGCTCAGAAATTATTCTTGGCAGAATTCAACTATTTAACTACTGCCAACCTTTGCCATAGCTTCTTGCCCATTTTTTTTTAAAGTTGGCTTGCTCTGTTCTGGGCTCTTCTAGGCTTCTAAACTTCTCTAGCAACTCATGGCAGTTTCAAAGCATCCTGGCCTTTTTCGAAACCCCTAAGCTAAGACACAGTACACCTGCCAAGGAAAAGCAGATTAGTATCAGCCTTTCTCCAGAGACCCAGCCCAAGTATCAGTCTTTCTCCAGAGACCCAGCCTTGTCATCATGCAGAGCATTAGCATGCTCACGCCAGGCCCAAAGAACTACACTTGAGGATATATATCATATATATATGTTCAGATCCCCACCTTGCCATAGGTGGGAAGGCCTGGGAGAGAGAGCTGGGTTGAACATATGCGATGCACCTCACCCAAATGCAACTCCTAAACTTTGACCCCTTGGTGAACTCTAGAATGAAAAAGGCCTCTCCACATCAGAGTCCCTACAGAGAAAGTAAAGAACAAAGCCCATGTTGGGAAGTGGGGATGCTTTAATCCTGGAAATGTCCTAGAAGTCTTTGTTCTCACTATACTTCGTTCTTGCTATATTTTGTTCTGTTTCTTGGAGCTATGTTCACATTCACTTTCACTCATAAACATGTATGCACACCTATGTTCATCAAGTCAAAGATTGTGATAGAATAGCTAGATCTTTCCTGTGACATTCACAACATCTGTTCAACAGCGTTGATGAATGTCCTCATTAAGCGCTATTAGAAATTTTTGCCACCAATAACATAGCACTGAGGTGGCCCGATGGGGCTAGGAAGACCATGGACATGTCCCACACAATTGGAGTAGTGAGGGTGAGAATTAGGAGTCAGAGACTACTGATGAGGTCTTGGAGACAGGATTAGAGAAGACTCCAGGAGCTGAGAAGCCATTTGAACCAGAAAGATAAGAAAGTGTCGAGCAAAGTCAGAGGGATTTGGTGGCGCAGTAGACAAAAGAGCAGTAAGGCCATGGTGGAGAGTGCACATGGGATCATGTCTAAGTCTCTGGCTATTGGTCTAGGGAGGAGAATGGGCGAAAGGGGGAAAAACCAGCAGAGGGAGCCTGGGTGGGGCATTCTGGGCAGGTCCTGGAGAGGGACACTGTTGACTGTAAGTGACCCCACAAGTTTTCTGTAGGAATTAGAGGTTACTATAGTATAGGCAGGCACAACTGTTAAAAAATATTGTGGTGTATCTTATGCAACAATAAAGGTAGAAATGGAGGCAATGTCAGTGGGCATAGAATGGAGATATGGCTCGAATGGGGATGTGGAGAGAGTGACGGCAATGATGCTGGGCTAAAGATCCGATTACAGAAAGCAAGGGAAAGGGCAGAGGAATGATGCCCAGTATCTGTATTGGTGACAAAACAGAAACATTTACTGTTTCCCCAGCTCTAGTATCTTCTCCTCTAGGCCTGCAAGAGGCAAATACCTCAGCACTCTTCCATTGCTGGGTAGGACCAGACAGCTTATTCCTTCTGTGGATTGTGCACAGAAGTGGTGTCTGTCATTTCTATGCTACATTTTCTGAGTAATAACAAGCAACCCTCTCTCTTTTTCTTGCTATGGGAAATGATGCAACTAAGGTGGTACACTGTCCATAGAAGCAATCTGGGATGCTGAACCAACACATAAATGAGCTCATTGAGGAGTCCCCGACAGAATGAAATTCACAGGAGTGAGAAATCAGTGGTGCAAAGCCTCTGAGATTTGAGGATGTTTGTGTGTCTGGTGTTTTGTTATTAATGACAGTATGGCACCATCCAGGGGTCTTCAAACTACGGCCCGTGGGCCACATATTGTATTTATTCCCATTTTGTTTCTTCACTCCTAAATAAGATATATGCAGTGTGTATAGAAACTTGTTCATAATTTTTGTTTTTACTATAATCTGGCCCTCCAACAGTCTGAAGGACAGTGAACTGGCCCCCTGTTTAAAAAGTTTGAGGACCCCTGATACTATTCCAATGGACAGAGACAGCCGCTGTCAGGAAAACATATAGCCAGGAAAACGAGTTGGATTCCTGTTTTTCAAAACCACATACTTAGTTCTAAAGGTCTTTTTCTTGATATTGCTTCCATCCTTTTCACATTCTTTTAAGTTTGAGCTCAAGTGGATTGTTCACAAAGCAACTGGCTTTTCTAAATACACCAGGAAGTAAGAAGGACAGCTCATTTCTGTGGGTGTTATCAAAGCTTCAATTGTCTTCAATACTCTCATTCTTCTCTCCATGAAGTTATATTCTCTCTGAGAGAAACACGTTTGCAGGCAACCTCATTCATTTTTTGTGTGGGTGAAAGTTCAAAATACTGAATTTTCAAAGCTTACAGATCCTTAATATTCATGAGTCACCACTATCCACAGAATCAGATTTATGGAACATAAGGACATGCTTTCACAATGCCTAATTTGAAAACATGAATTGTGCACTTTTCATCTCTATGAGAGTACAACTGACAAATAATTGATAAGATCTTTAAAGTGTATAACACAGTGATCTGATGAAGGCATATTTTGTGAAAGGAGTCCCACCGTGAGGTTAACTAGTCCACATGTTGTCTCATATACCTTTCTTGTTTTAGTTTATTTGGCTTAGGGGCCACACCTAGTAGTACTCAGGAGATATTATTGAAAAAATACTTGGGGATCATGCAGTGCCAAAGATCAAACCTCCCCACATGCAAAGCATCTACTCTAACCCTTTGATCTAGCTCTCTAGAACTGTTACCTTGTTTTTGGGATTAGAGCACCACATTCAGTTCTAGTCTTTTAGCAAAGTTCAACAATACCATACAGTATTATCAAACATAGTCACTATGCTAGCATAAGATTCTCAGATCTTATTTATTGCCTAACTGAAAGTCTGCTCACTTTAACCAACCTCTCCCTGATTTTCCCAACCTTTATCCGCCAGCAACCACCATTTCTACCTTCTGTTTTCAATATATTAAGCTGAGGGTAAAGGATGAAACTGAAAACAGGAGAAGCAGGAAATAAAAAAAAAAGCACTTTTTGAGGTCTACTGTATTCTTCTTACTACTTTGCAGTCAAGTCCCCTTTGAAGTACAAGAGTGGCCTTGTATTTCTTCCCCAGAGAAGTGAATTAAAGATGAGCAAAGGGGACACTATGCATTTAGAGAAAGACAAGAGGCTTAAAACGGAATTCATAGTCCCTCCTCTAATCAGCATCAGGTGTGTCACAGTTGTACAAGAACTTAGAGAATTTCTTTTGGTAGAAAGAGAATAGCCCAGGGGGAATAATCTTTAAGATAAATATATTGGACTAGAGAGACAGCTCAGTGGATTAAGTTGCATACTTTACATAGAGGAGGACTGGATTTGATGCCGGACACTGCATGGTTTCCTAACCACTGCTGGAGTGATCCCTAAGTACAGTCAGTTGTAGCACCCAAACACTGCCAAGCATAACAAAAACATACAAATATACACAAATAAACACCAGATATTTACAGGTTCCCAACAAACTGACCAAATGTTTGATCAAAAGTCCCACAGTTCCACAAAGCACTTTATTCCTGTACAGAAAGCATTCAATAAGGTTTTCATTATCTATGAATTATCGTTGGATAGCTGAGAAGCAACAGACATTTGAGGCCAGTCTCTTGTACAAGATAAGCCCAAAACAAAAAGAAGGAATGTTAAAAGGAAGCTTGGTTTTATCCTTATTTAACAAGGCTTAGATTTCACTTCATAGCTGCTGACACATAAATAGTGTTTTCTTAACAACAATCCAGGATGCTTTCTCAATGTATATTGGCCAGGCTTATACAACAGAAACTGTATAGCATAACTTCACTTCATTTTGCTTTTGCAAATCTCAAGCTAATAAACAGCCAGTGAAGACTTGACAAGAGCTTATTTTTAAAAAGAAGACCATTTTCACTAGAAGAGTTTTTTAATAGCACATACTAAAATTTAGCTTTGTTCTCTTCTCATTAACCTAGGCTGTGGCCACTGACCCCTGAACATGCATCTTTCTCTACGAGAGACAAAGAAAAACCCTTCTGTATCTTAGGGTCAAATTCTGAGCAAGGCTCTTGCTCCCAGCTTCCTGAGATTAATGTTCTGTGACTAAATCCAGTTTTCTATGGCAGTTACAAATGTGTTAGTGGTGCTAGAGAGATAGGACAGGAGTTTAGTTGCTTGCTTTGCATGCTACCAATCCTAATATGGCCCCCTGAACACTGCCTAAAGTGATCTCTAAGTGTAGAGTCATGAATATGCCCTGAGCTGAGTCTCCTATGAATCTTTTTGATCCCCCAAAAGAAAAGGCACTAGAATAGATACTTGCTAAGCATTTGCTATTTCAAAGCATTCTTCTAGGAATCTTTCCATAACCCTATCCCTGTACTGTGCTAACTTTGAGCATGACTGGGGGACAGATTGTGTAGGTGGGCTCATTTCTGTCATCTCTGAGGACTGTGTGTGTGTGTGTGTGTGTGTGTGTGTGTGTGTGTGTGTGTTTCTGGGCCACACTGAATGGTACTCAATGGTTACTCTTGGTTATTCTCAGAAATCAATCCTGGCAGGTTCAGGGGACTTGGGGTGGGATAAGGGATGCAAGGGATTGAACCTGAATGCACAGCAAATGACTTACCCACTGTCCTATCATTCTGACTCCATCTCTAAGGTTTTCTTTTCTTTTCTTTCCTTTTTTTTTTTTTTTTTACATTTTCTTTAAATAAACAGATCTTCTTCTCTAGCTGGTCATCAGTCCCCTAATTGCCAGATAGCAGTTTCTTTATTTTCAGCAGTTTGGTCTCTGTAGATAACATGTCTCACATGCTTCCAATTTGGAGAGAGATAGAATCCTCTCTTTGGAAGGACTTCAAACTATGCTGCTCACTTCAAAACACAAAATTCTGGGCTCCTCTGTCATCTTCTTCCCCCCCAAGAAGGGAGGATTGGTACTATCATTCCCTTCTGGGGTTAGCATTCTGAAACTTCTAAGGGATTGATAGCTCATGGGATAGCAAGGGATGGTGCTCATGAGGTAGCTCTGCCCTGAAAATGAAATTCAGTTCCTTACCCTTCCAATACTCATATCATATTGGCTAGACTAGAAGTCTCTGAAAATCATGAAAGCTCTTTGAGGAGCTGAAGGTAGTAACCTGCAGCAGGACATACTTCAATTATATTTACTAGCAACTATAGCACAATCTTTGCTTTCCTATAGAATCACACATGTTGAAGGTATTTTCAAACACTGTACAATCTCAATGAAGCTCCTTTAACCTGACCAGCACAAAAAACAAGTCACTTGTTGCCAATGGTGATTCAGGAAGTCTTGGGTTTCAAGTCATCCCTGGAGGTAATTTTGGAGCACTTGTCCAGTTCCAAGAGGCTGATGCTGTTGAGGAAATGCATCCGCTTGCTACACACAGCTGTCAATGACCAACCAACAAATATGACTTTGCCCTCTACCAAAAACCACTTAAGTATGTTAGGGTGCGCCATGATATTTGGGTTGTGGGTTTCCTGGAGCACAGGAACATGGAGTCTTATGTACTGAGGGAAAGACAGAGAGCAACTGGAAGACACGAATGAGCTAAGGCATTTTAAAGTGCTTACAAAAAAATAGCAACTTTATAAAGATGCCATAGGAAAAGTCATAAGATGAACAGTTAGGATTGTTGTAATAGGTTAAATATACATGTACTTTTAATCTTGGATGGAAGAGTCAAAGAGAAAGTTGCTTGGGTTCATTATGAAAATTAGTGTAAAGGTTTACAACCTATTTGACATGTGCAGATTGGCATTGGTCCAAGGACAAGAAGTTGAAAACCACGCAAGAGTACTTTAATACTCATTCCCATCAATACAAGAACATACAGCAGGAAGTCAAGAGCTTCTGTTTATCCCCAGTAGTCAGAAGGTTGTCATATGTTTCATCTAATATTATGTCTATAACCTTTCTACACCCAGTTCTTCCTTTAATAGAAAAGATTTTGAAATTAAAGACTCACATATTCTTAGTTTCATTTATAAAAATGAAGTATAATCATTGTTCTCAATAAAACTGATGTTCAAAAAAATCCACCAAATACAGTAGTTTGATTTACTCTTCTGCTTTGTTTATTGAAGTTGAGTCATAGAAGTCAAATCCTTTATTCTCTGACTTGAGTTTTGTGAGGGAGCTGAGTAATTTTCTAACCCTCTCCTGTCTCATTATATTAGAACAAAAGGGATGTTTTCTTGAATAACTGCTGTTATGTAGTGAACTAGGCATGCAGACCTCAGTTTTCTACCTCTTTTTTTCCTTTGGCAGTATTAACATCAGGAAATAACTTAATAAAGTTAATGCAAGGAGGCAGGACTTATTTCTGTGTTTTTCTCTTCTCCACCTCCTGTGATGGTAGTAATGATTGATATTGGTGGGACTGGTGCTAGTGTTGGTGTTGGTGCTGTTGGTAGAGCAACAATGATATTGGTGATGCTAGTTGTTAGTAGTGATGATGGTGGCTGTTGGTGGTGATGGTGCTAATGGTAGAGGAAGTGGTAGAAATGGTGTTAGTAGCCATGGTGGTGGGAAATAGTTGTACTGATGGAGGTGATGGGTAGTTGTGGTGCTTGTGGTTATGGTGCTTCAATGTTGGTGGTGATCATGGTAGTTGTTAGTGATGGTGGTAGTGGTGATTGTGTTGGTGATGATGTGTGTTGTGTATGTATTGTATGGCATTTCTCCCAATAATTGAGAATTCACAAGCCATGGTACTGGTTTGGTAAATTGAGTGAATTCTGTTGAAACAGAAATCAAGATTTGCTCCAATTATCCTTTGTCTTAGCACCATCGAATGCCTGCTTCATATTCAGGATTACTAAGTGCTTGTGTATGATTTCAGGGGGATTCTTGTGTCTTCCATTATTTTTTTTAGAAATCAGGGACTGTCTTATTTTCCAATTTCTTGGAGATAAAGGCCTGTGCTATAATAATCTCCAGCATCCTATAATCTCTTCAGATTGATTAAATAGCAATCCACTTGGGTAATTTTGTTCCTAACTCTACTTTTAAGTGCTTTAGTGCTGAAAGAAAACATCTATTTCATGGAAGATAATGGGGTTAAACCTGTGGCCTGAATCTCACCTTCAAGCATCAGAGTCCACCTGTCTGTCTGGGCCCATTCTTATCAAAGTCTATACAATTCTTCATGAAGCTCAAACCAATTGATGGTTCCAGTCCTTACCCATCAACCTTCTTTATCTTTTTTCTTTGAAAATGTTTATTGACATGGAAGATAATATTATATTCTTTACCTAACATATATAACTTATTTCTAAAACTGTCACAGTAGTACTTAGTCTTTAAATTAGGCATAAGTTCTATCAATTCCTTCATCTATTTATTAAAGGCAGGATAAGGCTCAAAATAAAAAAGTTTAGGGGCTAGAGAAATAGAACAGTGGTAGGGCATTTGCCTTGCATGTAGCTGATGCAGGACAGACAGTGGTTTGAATTTCTGCATCCCATATGGTCCCCCGTGACCGCAGGAGTGATTTCTAAGCGCAGAGCCAAGAGTAACACCTGAGTGCTGCCAGGTATGGACATCAAACAAAACAAAACAAACAAAAAAATAAAAAATAAAGTTTAACTCTACTTCTGTTTTTTTTGGGGGGGCCACACCCGTTTGATGCTCAGGGGTTACTCCTGGCTAAGTGCTCAGAAATCGCCCCTGGCTTGGGGGGACTATATGGGATACCGGGGGATCGAACTGTGGTCCTTCCTTGGCTAGAGCTTGCAAGGCAGAGACCTTACCTCTAGCGCCACCTCGCCAGCCCCTAACTCTACTTCTTTACCCATCAATTTTTTTTTAAACACCTTGATTACATACATGATTGTGTTTGGGTTTCAGTAATAAAAGGAACACCACCCATCACCAGTGCAAAATTCCCATCACCCATGTCCCAAATCTCCCTCCTCTCCACCCGACCCCCGCCTGTACTCTAAACAGGCTCTGCATTTCCCTCATACATTCTCAATATTAGGACAGTTCAAAATGTAGTTATTTCTCTAACTAAACTCATCACTCTTTGTGGTGAGCTTCCTGAGGTGAGCTGGAACTTCCAGCTCTTTTCTCTTTTGTGTCTGAAATTTATTATTGCAAGAATGTCTTTCATTTTTCTTAAAACCCATAGATGAGTGAGACCATTCTGCGTTTTTCTCTCTCTCTCTCTCTGACTTATTTCACTCAGCATAATAGATTCTGTGTACATCCATGTATAGAAAAATTTCATGACTTCATCTCTCCTGACAGCTGCATAATATTCCATTGTGTATATGTACCACAGTTTCTTTAGCCATTCATCTGTTGAAGGGCATCTTGGTTGTTTCCAGAGTCTTGCTATGGTAAATAGTGCTGCAATGAATATAGGTGTAAGGAAGGGATTTTTGTATTGTATTTTTGTGTTCTTAGGGTATATTCCTAGGAGTGGTATAGCTGGATCATATGGGAGCTCAATTTCCAGTTTTTGGAGGAATCTCCATATTGCTTTCCATAAAGGTTGAACTAGACGGCATTCCCACCAGCAGTGGATAAGGGTTCCTTTCTCTCCACATCCCCGCCAGCACTGTTTGTTCTCATTCTTTGTGATGTGTGCCATTCTCTGTGGTGTGAGGTGGTATCTCATTGTTGTTTTGATGTGCATCTCCCTGATGATTAGTGATGTGGAGCATTTCTTCATGTGTCTTTTGGCCATTTGTATTTCTTCTTTGTCAAAGTGTCTGTTCATTTCTTCTCCCCATTTTTTGATGGGATTAGATGTTTTTTTCTTGTAAATTTCTGTCAGTGCCTTGTATATTTTAGAGATTAGCCCCTTATCTGATGGGTATTGGGTGAATAGTTTCTCCCACTCAGTGGGTGGCTCTTGTATCCTGGGCACTATTTCCTTTGAGGTGCAGAAGCTTCTCAACTTAATATATTCCCATCTGTTAATCTCTGCTTTCACTTGCTTGGAGAGTGCAGTTTCCTCCTTGAAGATGCCTGTAGTCTCAATATCCTGGAGAGTTTTGCCTATGTGTTGTTCTGTATATCTATGGTTTGGGGTCTGATATCGAGGTCTTTAATCCATTTGGATTTTACCTTCATACATGATGTTAGCTGGGGGTCTAAGTTTAATTTTTTTGCAAGTGGCTAGCCAGTTGTGCCAACACCACTTGTTGAAGAGGCTTTCCTTGCTCCATTTAGGATTTCCTGCTCCTTTATCAAAAATTAGGTGATTGTATGTCTGGGGAACATTTTCTGAGTATTCAAGCCTATTCCACTGATCTGAGGGTCTGTCCTTATTCCAATACCATGCTGTTTTGATAACTATTGCTTTGTAGTAAAGTTTAAAGTTGGGGAAAGTAATTCCTCCCATATTCTTTTTCCCATTGATTGCTTTAGCTATTCGAGGGTGTTTATTGTTCCAAACAAATTTCAAAAGTGCCTGATCCACTTCTTTGAAGAATGTCATGGGTATCTTTAGAGGGATAGCGTTGAATCTGTATAATGCCTTGGGGAGTATTGCCATTTTGATGATGTTAATCCTGCCAATCCATGAGCAGGGTATGTGTTTCCATTTCCGAATGTCCTCTCTTATTTCTTGGAGCAGAGTTTTATAGTTTTCCTTGTATAGGTCCTTCACATTTTTAGTCAAGTTGATTCCAAGATATTTGAGTTTGTGTGGCACTATTGTGAATGGGGTTGTTTTCTTAATGTCCATTTCTTCCTTATTACTATTGGTGTATAGAAAGGCCATTGATTTTTGTGTGTTAATTTTGTAGCCTGCCACCTTGCTATATGAGTCTATTGTTTCTAGAAGCTTTTTGGTAGAGTCTTTAGGGTTTTCTAAGTAGAGCATCATGTCATCTGCAAACAGTGAGAGCTTGACTTCTTCCTTTCCTATCTGGATTCCCTTGATACCTTTTTCTTGCCTAATCGCTATAGCAAGTACTTCCAATGCTATGTTGAATAGGAGTGGTGAGAGAGGACAGCCTTGTCTTGTGCCAGAATTTAGAACGAAGGCTTTTAGTTTTTCTCCATTCAGGATAATATTTGCCACTGGCTTGTAGTAGATGGCCTTAACTATATTGAGAAAGGTTCCATCCATTCCCATCTTGCTGAGAGTTTTGATCAAGAATGGGTGTTGGCCTTATCAAATGCTTTCTCTGCATCTATTGATATGATCATGTGGTTTTTATTTTTCTTGTTGTTGATGTTGTGTATTATGTTGATAGATTTACGGATGTTAAACCATCCTTGCATTCCTGGGATGAAACCTACTTGATTGTAGTGGATGATCTTCTTAATGAGGTATTGAATCCAATTTGCCAGGATTTTGTTGAGGATCTTTGCATCTGCATTCATCAGCGATATTGGTCTGTAATTTTCTTTTTTCGTAGCATCTCTGTCTGGTTTAGGTATCAGGGTAATGTTGGCTTCATAAAAGCTATTTGGGAGTGTTTCCGTTTGTTCAATTTCATGAAAGAGTCTTGCCAGGATTGGTAGTAGTTCCTCTTGGAAAGTTTGAAAGAATTCATTAGTGAATCCATCTGGGCCTGGGCTTTTGTTTTTGGGCAGACTTTTGATTACCATTTTTATTTCATCAATGGTGATGGGGTGTTTAGATATGCTACATCCTCTTCCTTCAACCGTGGAAGATTATAGGAGTCCAAGAATTTATCCATTTCTTCCAGGTTCTCATTTTTAGTGGCATAGAGTTTTTCAAAGTAGTTTCTGATTACCCTTTGAATCTCTGTCATATCAGTAGTGATCTCTCCTTTTTCATTCCTAATACGAGTTATCACGTTTCTCTCTCTCTCTTTCTTTGTTAGGTTTGCCAGTGGTCTATCAATCTTGTTTATTTTTTCAAAGAACCAACTTCTGCTTTCGTTGATCTTTCGGATTGTTTTTTGAGTTTCCACTTCGTTGATTTCTGCTCTCAGCTTTGTTATTTCCTTCTGTCTTCCTATTTTTGGGTCCTTTTGTTGAGTACTTTCTAGTTCTATTAGCTGTGTCATTAAGCTACTCAGGTAAGCTCCTTCTTCCTTCCTGATGTGTGCTTGCAAAGCTATAAATTTTCCTCTCAGTACTGCTTTTGCTGTGTCCCATAAGTTCTGATAGTTTGTGTCTTTATTGTCATTTGTTTCCAGGAACCATTTGATATCCTCCTTGATTTCATCTCGAACCCACTGGTTATTGAGTATGAGGCTGTTTAACTTCCAGGTGTTAAATTTTTCTTCTGAGTCCCTTTGGAATTCACAAATAATTTCAGAGCCTTGTGGTCAGCGAAGGTAGTCTGCAAAATTTCTATCCTCTTGATCTTATGGAGGTATGTTTTATGTGCCAGCATGTAGTCTATCCTGGAGAATGTCCCATGTACATTGGAGAAGAATGTGTATCCAGGTTTCTGGGGATGGAGTGTCCTATATATATCCACTAGGCCTCTTTCTTCCATTTCTCTCCTCAGGTCTAGTATATTCTTGTTGGGTTTCAGTCTGGTTGACCTATCCAGTGTTGACAAAGCAGTGTTGAGGTCCCCCACAATTATTGTGTTGTTATTGATATTGTTTTTCAGATTTGTCAACAGCTGTTTTAAATATTTTGCTGGCCCCTCATTTGGTGCATATATGTTTAGGAGAGTTATTTCTTCCTGCTCTACATACCCCTTGATTAATATAAAATGTCCATCTTTGTCCCTTACAACCTTCCTGAGTATAAAGTTTGCATTATCTGATATTAGTATGGCCACTCCAGCTTTTTTATGGGTGTTGTTTGCTTGGATAATTTTTCTCCAGCCTTTTATTTTGAGTCTATGTTTGTTCTGACTATTCAGGTGTGTTTCTTGTAGGCAGCAGAAGGTTGGATTGAGTTTTTTGATCCATTTAGCCACTCTGTGTCTCTTGACTGGTGCATTTAGTCCATTGACGTTGAGAGAAAGAATTGTCCTGGGATTTAATGCCATCTTTATATCGAAATTTGGTGTGTCTTTTGGTTAGTCTTGTTTTAAATTAGGTCTTTCAGTTTTTCTCTTAAGACTGGTTTTGAGTCTATAAAGTTTCTGAGCTGTTTTTTGTCTGTGAAACCATGTATTCTTCCGTCAAACCGGAAAGTGAGTTTTGCTGGGTACAGTATTCTAGGTGAAGCATTCATTTCATTCAGTCTTGTCACAATATCCCACCACTGCTTTCTGGCATTGAGTGTTTCTGGTGACTGGTCTGCTGTAAATCTCAAGGATGCTTGCTTGAATGTAATTTCCCCTTTTGATCTTGCTGTTTTCAGAATTCTGTCTCTATCTGTGGGATTTGTCATTGTGACTAGGATGTGTCTTGGGGTGGTTTTTCTTGGGTCTCTTTTGGTTGGTACTCTTTGAGCATGCAGGATTTGATCACATATATTCTTTAGCTCTGGAAGTTTCTCTTTAATGATGTTCTTGACCGTTGATTCTTCCTGGAAATTTTCTTCCTGGGTTTCTGGGACTCCAATGATTCTTAAGTTGTTTCTGTTGATCTTATCATAGACTTCTATTTTCATCTGTTCCCATTCTTTGACTAATTTTTCCATTGTCTGTTCATTTGCTTTAAGTTTTTTTTCCAATCTCTCCTGCTGTATGGAATTGTTATGTATCTCATCTTCCACAGCACCACATCTATTCTCAGCTTCTGATACCCTGTCCCAGAGCTTATCCATTTTGTCATTCATTTCGTTTACTGATTTTTTCAGGCCTGTTAGTTGACATGTTATTTCAGTTTGGAGTTTTGTGATTTCTGTCTTCATATTTTCTTGATTCTTATTAGTGTTCTGTTCCACTCTATCCATGGTTTCTTTGAGGTCTGTGAGCATCTTCCATATTGCTACTCTAAAGTCCTTATCTGAGAGGTTGATTAGTTGGTTGGTCATTATCTGGTCCTCAGAATTGTCATCTTCATTCTCTATGTCTGATGCTGGCCTGCATTGTTTCCCCATTGTCACACTTGTATTGTGGGTTTTTCTACGTGTTGTGGTGGTATTCATTGGTTATATGATGCAGGCAGCACACTTCTCTGGCTCCGCCCTTTCTGAATGGGCCGACTTGCCTCCAAGGTAGGGGAGTCCTCCGTGGATGAATCCTCACACAGGATCAAATCTTAGGCCCGAGCACGCAGCAGAGAAGACAGTCTGGAGAGAAATTCTTGCTTCTGTGATCCAACACAGTTCTTAGTGTGGTTTTTTTTCTTCTTGTGATGGTGTTCTTTTTTAAGAAAGAGTGCACGGCTGCGTAGCGAAGTGGAGTTAAGTGCCTTCTGGAGCCTCTTTTCAGCCCACTCTCAAGAGGTTCATACAACAGGATAGTAGAGAGACACACATAGGCAGCACTCACAGTTTTTCACAGTCGGGTCCCACTGGACAGGCGTAGTTTTCACTCGCTCGCTGGGCAGCTTCAGAATGCTGTATTTTTGGGGTTCGCTTCCCAGGACTCTGAGGAGAGCTTCAAGAATTCAGAAAAGACAGGACAGGGCTCCCTTCAGGTCCTCTGTTTCCTCAGAAGAAGCACAGCTGGGTGGAGACTCTGCAGGTAGAGCAATCAGCACTCTGCCTGGAAATCCCCACATCCAGCCATTTCTTACTCACTCACTTGCTGGGTAGCTTCAGTTTTTTTTGGGTTCGCTTCCCAGGGCTCTGAGGTGAGCTTCCAGAGTTCAGGAAAGACAGAGAAGAGTAGGACAGGGCTCCCTTCAGGTCCTCAGTTTCCTCAGAAGAAGCACAGCCGGGTGGAGACTCTGCAGGTAGAACAATCAGCACTCTGCCTGGAAACCCCCACATCCAGCCATTTCTTACTCACTCACTGGCTCGCTGGGCAGCTTCCGAATGTAGTTTTTTTGGGGTTCGCTTCCCAGGGCTCTGAGGAGAGCTTCCAGAGTTCAGGAAAGACAGAGAAGAGTAAGACAGGGCTCCCTTCAGGTCCTCAGTTTCCTCAGAAGAAGCACAGCCGGGTGGAGACTCTGCAGGTAGAGCAATCAGCACTCTGCCTGAAAAACCCCCACATCCAGCCATTTCTTACTCACTCACTCTTTACCCATCAATTCTAAGGGAAAAATTATAATGTGAAACAGGTCCTACACTTGTATAAGAATTTTGTGCTGAATGATTCCAAGAAAAAGGTATTCTCTGTACATTCAAGCTGGAATACTATTTAAGGAAAAATAGATAAATGAGAGAATTGTCAATAGAGATGTTATTGATATCTCAAAAGATAATTTTAAAATGACTGAGAAAAATAAGGTCATTAGTCTTCCCAAAACTGGTACAGTTGCATAGCAAACACAGCCACTACCATGTATTAAAACTTGAAACCTTTAAAAACAGCTTCACCAAGAAAGGTAGATCACCTACCATAGTGGCAGACTTTCCTTCATATGTAGTAGAAATGAACCCCAATAATAAAAAACTGAAAAGAATGGCTTGTGAACACTGAAAAACATGATCATCTCAGACCTGAAGGAAGTAAAAAAAAGATCAGGAGTCTAAAGTTCCTTAAATTCAACTTGTACACTTTTACCAAAGGACAATCTGTAGACATTTGGTTTATTATGAGGGGGAAGAAATATCCTCAAAGGGCTCCTTCAATGCTTTCTAATTTCTTTTTCCAAGTCTTTCACAGTTATATTTAAGGTACATAGTGATAGTGAATTAGGGCCATTTCCACCACTAGTGTTGTCCTCCCTCTACCCGTTCCCAGCATGCATCCCATACTTCCCCCTTTTGCCCCCTGGATTGCTAGAGTAACAAGTCCCTCTGTGTGTAGCTTGTTGTAGACTGGGTTATCTTGATTCTGTTTTCATTGACTTTGGATTTGGTATTTAGGTCTGATAATTTTTTTTATTTCCACTCAATGTTCATGTAACTGTTTGCTTCTGGTACCATCCACTTTTATTTCCCCTCAATCAACAAGATGATTCAAGTTTTGTGGTTCTGTAGGGAAGGGAAAAAAAAGGAAATCTGGGAGGAGCCCATCTAGAAGCTATAAATACCAATTTAAAAGAAGAAAAAAAAAAACAAGCTAAAACAAGCAACTACAAAATAACCCACAATGGCAACAACAAACAACAACACAAAAAGAAAAAAAAGAAAAAAAAGGAACGAGGGCTGGAGTAGCAAGGTTTTGTGGGTTTTGGGTTTTTGTTTGTTTCTTTGTTTTTGCATAGGCACAGTACATACTGGGAAAATTAGAAAGGGAATTCCCTTGGCCCAAGAGATAGTGTTTCTCCACCCTTGAAACATACTGTCATGGGAGCAACTACAGGCACTGGACATGTTCATTCTTGAACCCCAAGGTCTTTTTATGGTTGCAGGAAATGTTCTGCTCAGTTGTGGTTGACCCACCAACCTTCTTCTACCATTTCACACAGTTGTCCAGGTTGGGATACTTGGAACAATTTCTTTCCCAACTGCTTTTCTTACCACCCTCCCATAATAAACCAACAATGTTTCTCCTAAACCTGTTTCCTTCCCAATCTTTCCCAGTAGTTATCAGCAATTCCTTTCTAGATGTTCAAAACAGAAATCATGGTGGCTCCATGAGCTCCCAGAAATCTGGGCTCCTCTTTTCCCACACTTCATTTTTTAAAAATATGTCTTTTTTTTACATTTTTTTTATTTAAACATCTTGATTACAAATATGATTGTGATTAGGTTTCAGTCATGTAAAGAACACCCCCCTTCACCAGTGCAACATTCCCACCACCAATGTCCCAAATCTCCCTCCATCCCACCCCACCCCCACCTATACTCCAGACAGGTTTTCCAGTTCTCTCATTCATTCACATGATTATGGTAGTTCTCAGTATAGTTATTTCTATAACTCTACTCACCAGTCTTTGTGGTGAGCTTCATGAAGTGAGCTGGAAGTTCCAGCCCTCCTCTTATTGTCTCTAAGAATTGTTGCAAAAATGACTTTATTATTTTTTATTTTCACCCATAGATGAGTGAGACTATTCTGCGTCTCTCTCTCTCTCCCTCTGACTTATTTCACGCAGCATGATAGACTCCATGTACATCCATGAATAGGAAAATTTCATGACTTCATGTCTCCTGACGGCTGCATAATATTCCATTGTGTATATGTACCACAGTTTCTTTAGCCATTCATCTGTTGAAGGGCATCTTGGTTGTTTCCAGAGTCTGGCTATTGTGAATAGTGCTGCAATAAATATAGGTGTGAGGAAGGGGTTTTTGTATTGTATTATGTGTTCATAGGATATATCCCTAGGAGTGGAATAGCTGGGTCGAATGGGAGCTCGATTTTCAGTTTTTGGAGGAATCTCCAGATCGCTTTCCATAAAGGTTGAACTAGATGGCATTCACACCAGCAGTGGATAAGAGTTCCTTTCTCTCCACATCCCCACCAGCACCGATTGTTCTCATTCTTTGTGATGTGTGCCAATCTCTGTGGTGTGAGATGGTATCTCATTGTTGTTTTGATTTGCATCTCCCTGATGATCAGTGATGAGGAGCACTTTTTCATGTGCCTTTTGGCCATTTGTATTTCTTTTTTATCAAAGTGTCTGTTCATTTCTTCTCCCCATTTTTTGATGGGATTAGATTTTTTTTTGTAAAGTTCTGTCAGTGTCCTGTATATTTTGGAGATTAGCCCCTTATCTGATGGGTATTGGGTGAATAGTTTCTCCGACATGGTGGGTGGCTCTTGTATCCTGGGCACTATTTCTTTTGAGGTGCAGAAGCTTCTCAGCTTAATGTATTCCCATCTGTTGATCTGTGCTTTCACTTGTTTGAAAAGTGTAGTTTCCTCCTTGAAGATGCCTTTAGTCTCAATGCCATGGAGTGTTTTACCTACGTGTTGTTCTATATACCTTATGGTATGAGGTCTGATAGCAAGGTCTTTAACCCATTTGGATTTTACCTTCATACATAATGTTAACTGGGGGTCTATGTTCGCTTTTTTGCAAGTGGCTAACCAGTTCTGCCAGCACCACTTGATAAAGAGGTTTTCCCTGCTCCACTTGGGATTTCTTGCTCCTTTGTTAAAGATTAGGTGATTGTATGTCTGGGGAACATTGTCTGAGAACTCAAGCCTATTCCAATGATCTGAGGGTCTGTCTTTATTCCAATACCATGTTGTTTTGATAACTATTGCTTTGTAGTAAAGTTTAAAGTTGGGGAAAGTAATGGCTCCCATTTTCCTTTTCCCTAGGAGTGCTTTAGCTATTTGAAGGTGTTTATTGTTCCAGATGAACTTCATAAGTGTTTGATCCACTTCTTTGAAGAATGTTATGGGTATCTTTAGAGGGATCACATTAAATATGTACAATGCTTTGGGGAGTATTGCCATTTTAATGATGTTAATCCTGCCAATCCATGAGCAGGGTATGTGTTTCCGTTTCCATGTGTCCTCTCTTATTTCTTGGAGCAGGGCTTTATAGTTTTTTTTTTTTGTTTTTGTTTTTTTTTGTATAGGTCCTTCACATCTTTGGTCAAGTTGACTCCAAGATATTTGAGTTTATGTGGCACTAATGTGAATGGGATTGCCTTCTTGACGTCCATCTCTTCCCTATCATTATTGGTGTATAAAAAGGCCATTGATTTCTGTGTGTTAATTTTGTAGCCTGCCACCTTGCTATATGAGTCTATTGTTTCTAGAAGCTTTTTGGTAGAGTCTTTAGGGTTTTCTAAGTAGAATATCATGTCATCTGCAAACAGTGAGAGCTTGACTTCTTCCTTTCCTATCTGGATTCCCTTGATATCTTTTTTTTTTTTTTTTTTTTTTTTGCCTGATCGCTTTAGCAACCACTTCCAGTACTATGTTGAAGAGGAGTGGTGAGAGCGGACATCCTTGTCTTGTACCAGAATTTAGAGAAAAGGCTTTTAGTTTTTCTCCATTGAGGATAATATTTGCCATTGGCTTGTGGTAGATGGCTTCAATTGGATTGAGAAAGGTTCCTTCCATTCCCATCTTGCTGAGAGTTTTGATGATGCATTGGATCCTATTTGCCAGGATTTTGTTGAAGATCTCTGCATCTGCATTCATCAGGTATATTGGTCTGTGATTTTCTTTTTCGGCAGCATCTCTGTCTGGTTTTGGTATCAAGGCGATGTTGGCTTCATAAAAGCTGTTTGGGAGTGTTCCCATTTTTTCAATTTCATGGAAAAGACTGGCTAGAATTGGTAGTAGCTCCTCTTGAAAGGGTTGAAAGAATTCATCAGTAAATCCATCTGGCCTGGGCTTTTCTTTTTGGGCAGATATTTGATTACAGTTTCAATTTCCTCAACAGTGATGGGGGTGTTTAGATATGCTACATCCTCCTTACTTAACTGTGGAAGGTTATAAGTGTCCAAGAATTTATCCATTTCTTCTAGGTTCTCATGTTTAGTAGCATAGAGTTTCTCAAAGTAGTCTCTGATTACCCTTTGGATCTCTGCAATATCTGTCGTGATCTCCCCCTTTTTATTTTAATACAGGTTATCAGTTTCTCTCTCTCTCTCTCTCTCTCTCTCTCTTTGTGAGTTTTGCCAATGGTCTATCAATCTTGTTTATTTTTTCAAAGAACCTACTTCTGCTTTCAGTGATCTTTCGGATTATTTTTTGGGTTTGCACTTCGTTGATTTCTCTCTCAGCTTTGTTATTTTCTTCTGTCTCCCTATTTTTGGATCCTTTTGTTGAGCACTTTCTAATTCTATGAGCTGCGTCATTAAGCTATTTAGATAGACCCCTTCTTCCTTCCTGATGTGTGCTTGCAAAGCTATAAATTTTCCTCTCAGGACCGCTTTTGCTGTGTCCCATAGATTCTGGCAGTTTGTGTCTTCATTCTTATTTGTTTCCAGGAAAGTTTTGATTTCCTCTTTGATTTCATCTCGGACTCACTGGTTGTTCAGTAGCAGGGTGTTTTATTTCCAATTGTTAAAGTTTTTTTTCTGTGTACCTTTGTAGTTCACATCTAATTTCAGAGCTTTGTGGTCAGCAAAGGTAGCCAGCAAGATTTCTATCCTCTTAATTTTATGAAGGTATGTTTTATGTGTCAGCATGTGGTCTATCCTGGAGAATGACCCATGTACATTGGAGAAGAATGTGTATCCAGGTTTTTTAGGTGGAGTGTCCTATATATATCTACTAGTCCTTTTTCTTCCATTACTCTTTTCAGGGCTAGTATGTTTTTGTTGTGTTTCAGTCTGGTTGACCTATCAAGTGTTGACAGGGCCGTGTGAGGTCTCGCACAATTATTGTGTTATTGTTGATGTCTTCTTTGAGATTTGTCAGTAATTTATTAGATAATTTGCTGGTCTCTCATTGGGTGCATATATGTTTAATAGTCTTATTTCTTCCTGTTGCACATATCCCTTGATTAGTACATAGTGTACATCTTTGTCCCTTACAACTTTTCTGAGTATAAAGTTGTGTCATCAGATATTAATATGGCCACCCCAGCTTTTTTAAGGGTGTTGCTTGCTTGGATGATTTTTCTCCAGCCTTTAATTTTGAGTCTATGTTTGTTCTGACTATTCAGGGAGTGTCCTCTGGGTCCTATGGGAGATGGTAAGGAGAGAACAGAGACTCATCTCTTCTAACCTTCAGGAGCCCACCACTGCCTCCTTGCTGAGAGGGCTCCCCATTTTTCTTCCCAGAGAGATCAGGTGGGGGCAGAGGGGAGGAAATAGTTCTGTCCTCCAGTCTGTCCACTGGTCTGCTGGTGGGCCTAGTTCCCTGCAGCTGTCTTGCCTTCAGAGTCAAGCACCACCTGAGTCCACTACGTCTCTCCTGTAAAAACCTGCACTGATTAAACCAGCAACCAGCACGGTCTTCTTTGTCAGAAAAAAAATGTGTTCTTTTGCGGGGATGTGGAGAGAAAGGAACTCTTATCCACTGCTGGTGGGAATGCCGTCTAGTTCAACCTTTATGGAAAGCAATATAGAGATTCCTCCACAAACTGGAAATCGAGCTCCCATACGACCCAGCTATACCACTCCTAGAAATATACCCTAGGAACACAAAAATACAATACAAAAATCCCTTCCTCACACCTTTATTCATTGCAGCACTATTTACCATAGCAAGACTCTGTAAACAGCCAAGATACCCTTCAACAGATGAATGGCTAAAGAAACTGTGGTACATATATACAATGGAATATTATGCAGCTGTCAGGAGAGATGAAGTCATGAAATTTTCCTATACATGGATGTACATGGAATCTATTATGCTGAGTGAAATAAGTCAGAGAGAGAGAGAGAGACAAAGATGCAGAATGGTCTCACTCATCTATGGGTTTTAAGAAAAATGAAAGACATTCTTGCAATAATAACTTTCAGACACAAAAGACAAAAGAGCTGGAAGTTACAGCTCACCTCATGAAGCTCACCACAAACAGGGATGAGTTTAGTTAGAGAAATAACTACCTTTTGAACTATCCTAATAATGAGAATGTACGAGGGAAATAGAAAGCCTGTCTAGAATACAGGCGGGGTTGGGCGGGGAGGAGGGAGATTTGGGACATTGGTGATGGGAATGTTGCACTGGTGGTGGGTGGTGTTCTTTACATGACTGAAACCCAAACACAATCATGTATGTAATCAAGGTGTTTAAATAAAAAAAATTTAAAAATGTGTATTTTTTTTATTGAGTTGGCATTTTATTAGTATTTGTCTTACTATTGTCATATCTTCTCCCTCCAATATCTCTGATGAACTTATGGAATGTGGTAGCATGATTAGGGAGGGATTTATCTGCTTGGAGGCATTTCCTAAATGCTCCAGCCCTGACCTTAGCATTGACCCTCACAGTTCAGTCCCTCAGTGTAGGCTTGTCTATCCCTAGGGAGTCTGTTCAGAAGCTGTTCAGTTAGTTAAAAATTAGGGAGTTGCTAGACATTGTATGCTTTTATTTGTTTGCTTACATGGCAAAAAACTATTTTTAATACATCAAAAATTAATATAAAGCCCTAAACCAGAGATGAGGCAAAACCAATTTCTTCTCCTGGGATGGCATTTGTATAGCTCCCTTTTTTAAATGTGCCTGCGCGACAAATATACTTTTTAAGCATTATCTAAAAATGTTCTTTATTCTATACAGTTCCTAGGAAAGGAAACTGAATGCCAAAGATTTGGATGATAACACTCAAATAGATCTTTAAAGTCAGTCTTTATGGACATGACTTTCCGTACTGACTCCAAGCCAAAATCACAAACAATTCATATATATATATAGTATATAGCCCCTGTCATGTATTGCCTTTCCCCTAGCCCTGTGTCTCTTCTATTTCCTCATCTCCCAATCCTGATCCATTATCTTTCCCTAATTTAACCCTTTTTACCCTCAGTTCCTAACTTGGTAGGCACCAAGATTGACCTCCTGCCCCAATAGACCACCTTCCAGCTCCTCAGTGAAAGTCACCCTCTGGGTTCCCGTTCTCATGCATCGGCAAAGAACTGCAACCAGCATGCCTGCTGACTCATGTTTGATGGCCCCTCTCACCCCCACTAAATTGTGGACTGTTGCATGATACAGGAATCAGCCTCAGCAAAACCCCCAGCTCAAAGACACTATATGGTCTTGTAATGCAGCAAAGCATCTCTCAAACTCAATTACAAAGCCTGTGAATTGAAAATACCTTGGCTTTTACTCCCCACAAGAATATATCAAAAGACTTAATTGGGAGTCTTATATTGCCTATGGAAGCTCTATACCTGTATAACAATACATCATAAGATGTGTATTCCTAAATATACAGGTAGCCTCCTCTACCACTTGTTTTATTCGAATACCTTTTCTTTTTAACTCAGTTTTATTTATTTGTTCTCTTTTAATATATACATTTTTTTCTCTATCCTCACCATTTTTGGTGCTGCTTGGTACAAAAAGCCTTGACTGGGATAAAAGCTCAAAACAAAACCAGACGACAGAGACTGTGTGTGCAGCCTGTCATCCTTACCCAGAATAGCACCAGCAACACCATACATTTTTGTATGGGCACTGTAAAAAAAGGGGGGAAACCATAGACACAGAAACAAGATCTTATCTTCTAGGGATACGAACTCACTTTTTATAGCAGAAGGGTGCCTCCCATCCTAAACATGTGTCATGTGGATACAATGCAGTCCCCAGGAGATTGGACAGTGTTAGTCCAATTCCAAACCCCAGATCCCTGATGTAGAAATGATACAACTCCGGGCATCACCACCAGGAACTAAGCTCCATTGGGAGATTTATAACACTGCTCTGGCACCAACTTGTGCCAGTTTTGATATGACAACGAGGAAAGGAAAATTTGACCTAAGACCAGGCTGTCCTATCACATCACCTAACACTAAATGGAAATCAGAAGAGATATCATCCTTTGAACTGTGAAAATTAAGAGCACCAACAACAGAAAACTGACTTTGACAACCGTTACTGAACAGAACCTACCTTGGGACTAATCAAGAAAATTCTACCCTAGGCTGTAGCCCAGGACACATAAAAAAACAACAACAACAAGATGTCTTATTGCAGAGGTCCAATTTGGACAACAGATACTGAGCAGAACCTTTGGATTCATAATATCCTAGGCTTCAGCTTAGGGACTGAACAAAAACAGGGAGCAAGTGTTACAGAAAACTGAACACAAAAACAACAATGGATAGGAACCTCTAGAACCTAGAGACTCTATCCTAGTCCCTGACCTCTAACCTGTGCAAATACCAAGATCGCTAGCTACAGTGGCTTGATTTTCTCTTCTCTCTCAACCAAGAGGAAACTTTCCTGGCATCACAAAAAAGCCTGTGGGATGCAGTAATAAGTATATATGGAGCCAGGGATTGATCCCATGATGGTATGCATCAAGGATGGAGAAACCCTGAATCTCTTAGGCCACAGGAATTCCCTTTCTTCCCCAATGCTTACTGTGCCTATGCAAAAAAAAAAAAAAAAGTGGGGGGAATGCCAAACCCTACCACTCCAGCACCCATACTTTTTCTTGTTTTGTTTTGATTTGTTAGTTTTTTACTTTATTTTCCTTCTCTTTTTTTCTTCCACTTTTTCTCTTTCTTTTTCACTCTTGTGGTGATTATTTAGAGATTTATTTTTATTTTTATTTGCCAGGTCCATTTTTTTTCTTTTTCCCCCCCTTTCTCTCTTCTTTCTTTTTCTTTTTTCTTTTTTTTTCTTTTTTTTTTTTTTGGTAGTTGTCACCAAATTTTTTTCTCCCTTTTTTCTTATCCTTTTTTATCTCCAATGACGGTGGAATGGATGCTCAATCTACAACAAGCTGTAAAGTGGAGACCAGTTTCACTAGCATTCTGGGGGGTTAAGGAGGGAGATATGGCATACATACTGGGAACAGGGGCAGAGGGAGGACAGCACTGGTGGTGGGAATGTCCCTCATTCATTGTCACTATGTACCATAAATGATGCAGTGAAAGATTTGTCACAATAAAAATTCAAAAAAAATACAAAAAAATTTAATTGTTTAAAATTTAATGAAAGAACTATTCTTTACAAAATTATTGGTAGTTCAGGTTGGGGTTTTTTTGGTGTCTTTTTTTTTTTTTTTTTTGGTTTTTGGGTCACACCCAGCAGCACTCAGGGGTTAGTCCTGGCTCTACACTCAGAAATAGCTCCTGGCAGGCATGGGGGACCATATGGGATGGCGGGACTTAAACCACCATCCTTCTGCATGCAAGGAAAATGCCCTACCTCCATGCTATCTCTTCACCCCCAGTACTTGAGTTTTAGACATCTAATGTCTAGCACCAACCCCACCATCAGAGTCAACTTCCCTCCAACAGTGCTCCCACTGTGCTCCAACAGTGCTCACCTCCACCCATAATCAGCCTTCTTGAAAGGCACATTTATAATGTTAGTAGTTCTTCATTAAGTTTATAATACAGGGGCAACTCCTGCCCTGAACATTTGTCATGGGAACTCTACTCAGACCTCATGTGATCAGACATCGACCATCCAACACTGAACCCCGGATCCCAACCTTAAAGCTGACACAGTTCCTCACAATAGCACCAGAAATCAAACTCCCCCCAGGGGTGTCCCTAATACAGCTTTGACAGCAACTTGCACCAGGGTATGTTCATATGACATCCTAATGATATAAAGAAACAGCAACAACTTGATCTAAAGACAGGTTGCCCCACCTTATCACCTGATGGTGAGATGAAATCAGAAGACACTCCATCCTTTGATCTGTGCAAAAAACCAAGATCACTAAATATAGAAGAATGACTGCAACAACTGTGACTGAGCAGAACTTCTGGAACCATAAAGACTCTATCCTAGACTTTGTCCTAAGACCTGTGCAAAAACAAAGATCTCTAATTACCGAAGACTGACGTCAACCACAACTAAGCAAAACATTCTCTGGCAATATAAATAAACCTTGGGGGTCGACAATGAAGATGGCCAGAACCTTTAGTGGCTCCTATGACAGTATGCTTTAAGGGTAGAGAAACTCTATTTCTTAGGTCAAAAAAAATGTCCTTTCTAATTTTCTCAATACTTATTGTACATATGCAAAAAAAATCCCCTATTTTACTAACAGTCTAGGGGGCTAATTGTGAGGTAAGGGAAGTATGTTGGAAATGGGCAGAGAGAGATTGACACTGGTGGTGGGAATTGCCTTAATTCACTGTCACTATGTTCTTTACATATAACTGTGAAAGACTTCTATTCACATTGGTCTCAATAAAAATTTAAAAAAACTTCCTGATATTATCAGCAACAACAACAACAAAATTTAATGGTTCTGTTTTGTATATGGCTCTTACCACTCCTCTATGATTCTCTTTGGAAATACCAATGTAACCAAACTTCAGGTATGCCGGTATTTGGGCTGATATCACCAGGCTTTTTGGAGTGAGTGTAGGCACCCTCCACCCTTCTCCCCATTCTTCCAGGAAGCCTGGAAGCTATAGCCATGCTCAGAAACACGGTCAACATGTTCGAACAAGGTCAGCTCCATAGACTCATTCTTTTCTAAAAATAGATGTGCCCTAAGTCATGAAAAATAATGGGTACACCGACCATGAAGCAGAAAGCTGGAAATCTCAGGAAGAGAGGGAGGGCTAAGCATCTGCCCTGCTAAAGCCATACCTACTGCATCCATCACCCAGAATTACTACTTCCCCTATGGCCCCGACTCATCACCTGTTTTTAATTATAATTATAATAATTATAAATAATAAAAATATTAATTATAAAATAAGTATAATACTCTATAATCTTTGGAGACACTAATTTTTTTTTTAGTTTTTTGTTCATACTCAGCAGTGCTCAGGGGTTACTTCTGGCTCTATGCTCAGAAATCACTCCTAGCAGGCTCAGGGGACGATATGGGATGCTGGGATTCGAACCACCATCCTTCTGCATGCAAGGCAAGCACCCTACCTCCATGCTATCTCTCCGGCCCCATGGAGACACCAATTTGACCAAACTTCAGGTGAGTCAGTTTTTAAGCTGATATCACCTTTTTAGAGTGAGTGTGGACATCTTCCCCCATATCTTACTTTTTCAGGAGGTTTGGCAGCTTAGATCATGCCCCATAAAAAACCACAGTATCAGTAATAAGTGCTTTTATTTCCTGGATAACATGATTTAATTAATACTGTCATCCCTGCAGGAACACAACAATTTAACAGAATGGATAGCTAACAACAAGAGCTTACTAAACCTTCTGCTATTGTATTAATTACTTCATTGGAGATACAGATTTGCTTGCTACTTATCCTTTCTTTCATTCACTCCTTTTAAAAATGTTCTTCTCTTCTTTTTTCTTTCTATTCTTTTTAAGATAACTTTGCTCTCACGTATCTGGAAACAAATGTATATGGTCAACTATGTGTTGCAATTTATTTTAAAAAAAACTAACAAAATGATTGCTGACTGAAGTCTGTATTTCTTTTTTTTTTTTTTTTCCATTTTGCTTGAGTCTGTGGTTTAGATATATAACTACACCAATGTTCCACATTACCAATGTCACCAAGACCTCTGACCTTTTCTTATCCTTTTTGTTTTGTCTTTATGTTGTTGTTGATTTTGGGCACGCCTGGTGATGCTCAGGGATTATTCCTGGATATGCACTCAGAAATTGCTCCTGGTTTGGGGGATCATATGGGGCACCAGAGGATCAAGCAGCAGTCGGGTCTACGCTAACGCAGGCAAGGCAGACACCTTATTGCTTGCACCACCGCTCCGGCCCCCCTTTCTTATATTTTTTCTTTCCCCCACTGATTTCTTTATTTAGCTGTTATTCTTCTTATACTTTGGAATCAAATGTAATCTAGGCATACCCTTTACTACATTTTCTTATCAAATTATTCTATATAGCAGAGATAAGTGAGATCACCCTGTGTTTGTCCTTCTGGCTTACTTCACTAAGCATATCTTCCAGCTCCATCCAGGCTACAGCAAATTAAATGATCTCAACATTTCTTGTAGCTGCATGTTATTCTATTGTGTTTATATACCACACCTCATAATCTATTCATTTGTCATGGACACTTAGGTGGATTCCAGAGCTCAGCTACTGCACTAAGTGCCCCAATGAGTAAAGATGTACCTGTGTCTTCCTTTCAAATGAATGCTTTTTTTGTTCTAGAGGTGATAAGTTCTTGATCCTTTCACAAGGGCTAGACAATGTCCATTCTCTGAAATCCATACCTCCGCTCCCCACTTCCCATTAGACAGCTGAGGGAGCTACTTGCAGGTGTTAACTGCTGGCAATCTTTCAGGGCCTCCAGCTGTAGCCCCAGCTTGTGGGCTAGAGCCAATCTGCAGGTATAGAAAGACTGGAAATTGCCGGTCTGCCACCTTAGTTCTAACTATGAGTGGCAGCCTGCAGATAGGGCCAGCCCTCAGGTGTAGAAAGATGGAAGACACTGGCTAGAGAGCACTCTTGGCAAGAATCCTCGCTATTGTCAAGGAGTCCAAGGGAAAGTAAATGAGGCCACATTGACCATGCACTGTCCTTGTCCCAAATGTAGGCTCTATCCAGGCATCCAGGAGGGTTGACTCTACCTTCCATTAGCTAAAGTCACTTTAAAAACCCATGTGACTCCTTGCCTGGGTTGTCCCTTTCAAGGGCAGTGCAGTTGCTGTTCTGGGTAGGTAGCACAGCTGGTGTTTGTGTACAACCATGGCGGAGGCTAAGATAATGGAATTGAAAGATATGTGCACATAGTACATATCCCAGTGAGGAAAACACTCATTTCCCCTTAATCTCTGTGTCACCTTATGTGAAGAAAGGGACTGTAAGATGGCTTTAAGATAAACATCTTTCTATTATTATCTAAATAGGCCCTGTGGACTATTGGCATTTTTCTATGAGGGAGGCAGGAGAAACAGAGTCAGGAGGAAAAAAAAAAACAGGGTAATGGAAGCAAAAATTAAAAATAAAGAGGGGAAATGGTCATGCCAAAGAAAGAAGGCGCCTCTAAATCACAAAAATAGGTCCAAAAACAGGTCATAGAGAGATAGTTTGGTGGTCAAGCTTTCACAGCCCTAGGACCTCAATTCTGTTTTGTTTTGTTTTTGCCACACCAATAACGCTCAGGAGTTACTCCTGACTATGTGCTCAGATATGGCTCCTGGCTTAGGGGACCATATAGGATGTCTAGGGGATCGAAACGCCTTACTGCTCTGTGCCACCACTCTAGCCCTCAATTCTGGACCTTAACTCCTGCATCTCATGGGCCTCCCGAGCACTTCCAGGATGGGCCTGTTGAAGCCCAGCACTGCAGGGCAGGATAGCACCCCAACATCACATTTGAGCACTCAACTGAGTGATTGAGCATCACAAAGAGTGGCCCTGGGTGGCTCCCTCAACACTATTTGGAAGTTTTTCTCCAAAATAAAAAGTAAGAAAATAAATCCTACTCTCTGGGGGCCTCCAAAAGGAAGGTCTCTGTGGAGACCTTGACTTTACACATCTGATCTTCAAAATTTCAAGACAATAAATTGGTGCTATGGTCTTTTGTTCCAGCAGCTACAGAGAACTCATACATGTGTATGTGGGGTGTGTGTGTGTGTGTGTGTGTGTGTGTGTGTGTGTGTGTGTGAGAGAGAGAGAGAGAGAGAGAGAGAGAGAGAGAGAGGCGGGGGGTGAGATGGCCTCTTCTGAGGTCACAGGTGGGAAGGAAGGATATGCAGAGGGGCTGCTAGCTAAAGTTGCCATCTGTAGTCTCATTTCTGGCATCTCCAAAGATTATTTATATAACCAGAGATATTGTTCCAGTGAAAAATCTAGACCTAAGCCTACACATGCATGTTGATGTTTAAAGTATGTTTGTATAGTAACAAAAATGCCAGGGACTGGTCGCACAACTGTCAGTGACACATCTCTGTCCCTGTGTGATTCAGTTGTTTAGGAATGAACTACAAGGGATGATTCCACATGGACATGATGAAACCAAGGCAAAGAACAACATATTACAGGAGTGGATTTTAAGCATCTTCTTGAAGAGCTTCAAACTGAATTTTCTTCCATCAAATTTCTGAAAGTTTAACTTGCATTTTATGTTCCTAGGAAACAGATATGCTTACCTGTTCTTATTAAATTCAAGAATTGAAAATTAGCACACAATTCACTGGGTCATGGACATAAACACGATGGTAAGTCACCAGCAGAAGGAAAGATAGAATTGGTTGGCTAGATCTTCTAAAACTACCACTCTTGATGCATATAATATTTAAAATTCAGTTCCTGGTTAAAGTGTGATTATTCCCATGATTTTAGATATAACACAACAATGACTTTTCCCAGTCAGAGAGAAGTACTGGAAATGAATGCTTGTTTTGAACAAAACATCTTTTAAGGAAGCATTTCTCCTTTATCTTCTGGGATTCTCCTATAATGAGTTATAGACTCATCATACATCACATTCTTCACAGCAAGTTTGGAGGAAACAAACAAATAAGAAGAAACTGCCTTTTTTTGGGGTTCAGGACTTTTAGTAGTAACTACTTAAATCACTCCTGGAACTAGTGCAAGGCAGCAAAATGAAGTAGGTATCCATGCCAGGCAATGAATGAGGGTTCTAGAAGTCGTCACTTCCCAGTGCTGCAACTGAGATCCAAGATCTCCACACAAATGTTTGATTTAATCAAAATCTGTAGGTCTGAAAAATGTTGAGAAGTCTAGATATATGAAAATGTGGTCACTTGTTTATGAAGGATCAGGACTGGAGAAATAGTTTGTCAATGCATTTGCCTTTCAAGAGAACCAAGGATAAAAATGGAGGAGAAAAAATAAATAGAAAAAGAGAACCTTCAAGGGACAATGTTCTGAGAAAATAAAAGAAAGGAAAAAGCTTTACAAGTTATCTAAAGAACATCTGGAAGAAATTGACCAAAAAATGTGATTTTTGGATGAACGTTCTCTCAGGTTTGGAAAGAACCCCAAACCTTATTATAAATATCCCCACTGAGAGTTTGGAAGGAGAGAGGGTAATACGTTGTAGGCATTCATGAAAGGGAAGCAATAAAATTTTTGGAGTTTTCCTAAATTCACCTCATTCCTGGTGGAGCTTAACAAAGATCTTCTTGTCTTTGGCTGAATATGTTTTCTTGGATATATGAATTTTACATCTCTTATCTCATTCCTGACCTGGGAGCAATATCTTTAAAGTTGTAGACCAAAAGCATTAGCACTCACACAATTGTAGTAATATTATCTCAGCAACTATACATATATGTATATATATATATATATATATATATATATATATATATATATATATATAGTTTTGTGGTCAGATCTGACAGTGCTCAGAACACATTCTTGACTGCACTCAGAGATCATCCCTAGTGGTGTTCAGAGATCAAACAACTCAGAGTTGCCACATGCAAAGCAAACACCATGCTAATGTATTAGCTCTCTGGTTTTAAGAAAAAGCATATTTTTAAAATAAAGAGAACAATATAAATAGAAAAATATTAAAAATGTGAATAACAGAAACATGTTTTGATTGGCTTTCTATGGGTGACTCCTTACACACACCTCTTTCCACCGAATCAAAATCTCATGTCAGAACCCATTTGCATCTAGAGTAGGAGTCCCCTACATTGTTTACTAAGGTCTCAACACTATGCTCCATCCCACAATTTTTAGATTAGCACTCTCTAAGGAGCCACAATGAACAGCAGACACTGAGGTGTTTGTTCTGAAAAGGAAGATTTTATTCTCTTCAATTTACCTTTCCAAATGCTAAGACCTTAAAAACTTGTATTTTTCTACTCTTTCCAGAGGGGTACTCCTTGCAGTGTTCAAGAACATTTGTAGTGCAGGGGAGATTTGAACTAGAGCCATGGCTGCATTTACATGTTAGGTAATCACCTTCACCTCTGAACTCTCTCTCTGGTCCTATGTCTTACAAAGCCTTACAGCCATGAGTACTTGAATCAAATACATTTATAAAGTAATCAAGGTGAAGTCCTCCCTTTCTCTATTAAGTTGAAAGAACACTTGAGGGGCCCGGAGAGATAGCTCAGCGGCGTTTGCCTTGCAAGCAGCCGATCCAGGACCAAAGGTGGTTGGTTCGAATCCCGGTGTCCCATATAGTCCCCCGTGCCTGCCAGGAGCTATTTCTGAGCAGACAGCCAGGAGTAATCCCTGAGCACCGCCGGGTGTGGCCCAAAAACCAAAAAAAAAAAAAAAAAAAAAAAGAAAGAACACTTGAGAAAATCTAAAATTTTCTCTAGCTCAGCCTACTAGAATTAAGCTCATTTCATAAAGCCACATATGTAGTTAACATAGTTGATCATAATACATTTGTTTCCAGATAAATGGGAGTTATACCATTAAAGGAAAAAAATTAGAAAGAAAAATAGAGTATAGCAACAAGAACATTTATGAAAATTTTTGTATCTCACCGTGAGATCATTAAGTCATTGTCAGAGGTTTGTTAAGTTTTTGTTGCTAGTTGATCATTCTGTTACGTAATTCTTTTGTTTCTGAACATTAGATGGCTTCAAATACATATTGGCATCTAAATCGGTGTGTTCCTATGGGGATGACAGTATTAAAAAAAGATTCGACTTGTTGCATGGCCGCAAATGTAGCCACATGGTCCAGAAATTCCAAGCACTATTGCTGAAATTGTAGCTTTTGTGAACTATGGTTTTGGCTAACAGGCCTTCTGTAGCATGAGAAGTAAGGGAGAAGATATTGTCCTCACTCAAAATATGGTGATGTTAGCCCAAATACTGGCATACTTGGAGTTTGGGTCATATTGGTGTCTCTGCAGAGAGCCATAGATGAAGCAGGGCCATTGGCAAAGTGGCGATTGCAGATGTGGGTGCAGCTGGCATGGTTTTGGCAGGATGGGGACTAGGCCCACCCTCTTCTCCTGAGATTGTCTGCTTTCAGTTGCATCGTCAGTGTACCCATAATTTTTCACAGCTTGGCTTACATTTCTTTCAAGAATAGAGTGTGTCTATCTGAACTCAGTTCTAATGCCCAGACCATAGGGCCAAACTTTCAGAGCATGGCCTCTTTTTCAAGACTGGGAGCCTATATCCAGTTCTCAGAGCATGAATGGGAGCTCCATGTCACAAAGGATGGAAATATGAGGATTGATCCAAAATCTCCTATTCATCAAATGCTCAGCTTCCTTCACACAAGTGCAGAAACAGGAGAAAGCCCTGACCTGTGGGTCTGCTCAAAAAACAAAGAAATGGTTTATTTACTGGTAGTACTAGTTATCAATCCCAGGATCTTATACATACAAGATTACCACTTTAATGATATTAATAATATCGTTATTACTAATGATATTAATATCACCCTGATGATATCAATCATAAAAACAGTATAAATAGGATGTAACTAGGATAAAATTTATGAAAGTACAACTTGGGTGATAAAACCTGGGAATTACCGTATGGTGGAAATGGACTGGAACTCAGGAAGATGAGGACATGATGTCAGCACTGGCCACATTTCCTATTATCCCAAAGCTTGGACAGAGGGTGGGAACGCAGCTGTTACCCAGGCTCAGAGTCACAATTTCATAACAGGGACTGAAACACGTAGATATGTTTCTCAACGGATAAACCTAATTCCCGTCTTGCTGTCATCGAGAACAGCACGGTCACCGAATGCACACAGAAATGTTCTGGCCCAAATTTTTCAGCTTGGAAACGAGGTGGTTCAGAAATTCATGTAATTTGGTGAGTATCACCCCAGCAAGTAGCAATAAAAAGCACAAACCACAGGGTCACTTTCAATCTCATTGCTTCCATTTTTGCTGTTAGATGAGACTTTCTTTTGCCTTCTTCTCAGAGTCCCTTACCTATTTTTTTATTTTTTGGTGGTGGTGTTGAGCACACATGCGACAATCAGGGTTTATTCCTGGCTCTGTGCTCAGAAATTACTTCTGTAGGCTCAGGGAACCATATGGGATGTCAAGGATCAAATCCAAGTTAGCTACATGCAAGACAAACACCCTAACTGCTGTGCTGTCACTAAGGCCAACTAGTTCTCTATCTTTTCTTAATTAACTATTTTTATTTTATTTTATTATAATACTGTCAATCATAATTTCCATGTACATATCATCCTAACACCGCATCTATCACCACCAATAACCCAAGGACCCTTGCCAACATCACTCTCCATGGCCCATGTAAGTTCAGTTCTATTGGCAAAATCCTTAGTTTTGACAACTTTGACCATTTGTTGTTTCCTTAACTATGTTCCTTATTTTCTTTTAAATCCCACTTAGCAGAGTCCCATTTTTAAAACCCTTTCTTTAGAAATAAATTTAGGCATATGGAACAATCACAAAAGTGGTACAGCTTGCCACATACCCCTCACCTGACTTTCTCTATTGTAAACAAACACAAAGCCATTTCTTCCTGACTTTTCTCCTCTCTCCCCTTCTCTTCTTTCAATCGGTGCTCATTGACACTTTCTATGTGCATGATATAGTTCTAGATATTAGAGAATTAATTTCAGAATGTGGAAAGTAGTTGCTAATCTAAAAAGGGATGGGGCCGGTGAGGTGGCGCTAGAGGTAAGGTGTCTGCCTTGCAAGCGCTAGCCAAGGAAGGCCCAGCGTCCCATATGGTCCCCCCAAGCCAGGGGCAATTTCTGAGCGCTTAGCCAGGAGTAACCCCTGAGCATCAAATGGGTATGGCCCGAAAAAAAAAACAAAAAAAAGGGAAACACTGGAATGTGATTTTGCAATCACCTATGCACCTATGTTTCACTGACACTCAGGTAGCAGCCGAGGATGGCAGAACCAACTGGTTTGACGGACTGCCGCCAGCTGTGGTTTGGAGGCTCCTTCACATTTCCCACACTTCCTCCCAGAGTCCGGCCACCAAGGCCCTAGCAGAACAGCTGTATGTTCTTCTCCAGTTTCTATATTCCTCTCTTGTGTCCAAGAGGGGGGAGGAGAAAGCAAACTAGCCAGGAGAGGGAGGGAGGAAGGGGTGGGTATATTGGCATTTGATGGACTAGATTGGCACTAGATAGTCCAAGGTAACCATGCCAGATTACCTTTCCTATGTCCATATTTGACTTTAGAGCATCAGTAAACAAATAGCACAACAACACAATACACATATGCACATATAACCAATCCCATTCCTCCATCTGCCAAGAAGGGATTTAGACATTAACTCACTTGATCCATTTTACTCCTCAGTACGATTTTTAGACCAGCACTGTTATTTCTCACTTCCTAGAAGAAGCCTGGAAGTTTGGAAAGGGAAAGTCACTGATCACATATCACAGTTACAAAGTGGTTGAGTCTAGCCGTGGGTCAGCCCACCTTCCTGACCTTTTCCTCTGTCTCCAGGAATGCCTTTCCAGCTGGCTTTCAAAACTCAAAACATACTTTATAAAATAATTTTCTTCCATAATAAGTGTCTTAGTCTGGGCCTCAGTCAACCCAGAATATTCATTGGAAGTGTTTTTTGTAAATTTATTTGTCTCAGTACTCTGTCTAACTGATTTCTGGAATAATGATTCTTAGGTGATATTGGTTGAATCTCGATGTCATATTCTCTCTCTCTTTCTCTCTCTCTCTCTTTCTTATCCCTATCTTTTCAAATTCCCCACCCTTATCAATCTTTTTTATTCTCTCCTCATTATTTAAACTGGCATGAAGCAATTATTCAAAACACCCAATTAACCAGTGCACAGAAGAAATGGGGTCCATAATTAATTAGTGACTCTAGACACAACAGAGCCAAAGTCAGGCCAAAGAAGTAGAAAGCACTGAAAACCGAAACTGCAGGAAGAAAGGGCATACATTCCCCAGGAGGGTTAGAGAATTCATCACTAGGAGCCTTCACTCAGTAGTTTAACTTTCTCAAAATTTTCCCCATATCCTGAAATTTAACAGACACCAATCAATGGATAACACTCGCATGTGGACCATTTCCCATTCTAAAAAATAAAAAATGGGGTCTACTCTGCCTCTGTGTTAGTAGCAAATGTTTCTCTCCCTATGGTTCACATGAGGAAGACCATATCATGTCTCACACAATTGTCTAAGTATTGTTGGAGATGGTCTTTCCTGTAAGATGACACCAATTCCTGAATGTTTTAGTCTTCATGAGAATAGAGTTCAAACTAGAATACTAGGATTGAAAAGATCAGACCGAAATAACAGGAGGCAGAGGCAGAGAGAAAGAGAAGGGAGTTGAAGAAAGCCAGAATTTTCTGACAGATTCCAGTTCTTAGTCCAACTTGGAGACAAGAAGGTTTGGGTAGAATCCCATCTGATCCAGTTCAGCCCAGTCACTGTCAGCCTGCATGCATGATCAGTATAAATAGCAGGGGTGGGTCAGCACTGTTAGTAGGAAACACATTTTATTTACATTCTAAGGGAATAGCCTTATGCTCACTCTAGATGATTGTGAACTCTAGTTACTAGCTAGAAGAACAGCCCGTGACACAAGAAGTCTAAAGAAAATTGCAGTCAGTTCCCACATCTCACAGGCCTGACATCACCACCACCATTTAGCTTGCCAGCAGTAAAAATGAGAGACCTAATATAGAGCATTTGAATTGTTGGAATCTTTGACAACTCTTTCTTATCTGCAGTCTACTTTCCTTTTGGGTCTAGATTGAGCTAATACTAACTTGCAGGGTTGATCTCTAGTCTTATAGGTCCATCTCAATTCAACCCACTGATTCACAGTCATGCCAAATACCATGGCAATGCAGACAAGCAAATATGAGTTGAAAAGGAAAGGAAAATAGCCAACAAGGCATTTATAAGACAGACTAGCTCCTGCTATTCCTCATAGCAGTAAATAATACAGCATATGTTGCTAAGCACAATTGCCTTTTTAATCCTTAATAAGTCCACTAGTAACCTCCTGATAACAAGACTACATTATCAGACTGCTGGGATGGTTTGCCTTATTTTATGACATATCAGCCTTAGCAACCATTACTTCTAACACAAAGAAGAAGTGATTATTCTTTGTCTACCCCTCCAATTGGAATACATATTACAACTCAATGGCAAATGTCCAATGGAATTTTAAATTCTCACCCAACATCTGCATCTCAGCGCATTCAACTATAAATTGAAAAAAAAAGTCAATAAATTAGTAAACAAGCAAATGCTTTTTCCATGAAATAAATGCCTCCCCTCTAATGTGTGCACAGATATATGCATATATATGGTATTAGAAAATTGTGGAGTTTCAAGACTTGTAATGATTCAGAGTAAAGCTGGTTTTAAAAATCTTTGTTTTTCTGATTGAAAGATGATGCTCTTTGAGTCCTGTGTGAAAGTACCTGAATCTACAGGCCAGGCCCAGAGTCTATACTGATGACTGCTCTTGGTTAACAGAGGCTAGAAAGTTGCTTAAGTGAACTGTGAGCTGATGGTTTCTGGCCCCTTATTTCCAGTTACCCAGCATTCCTTGGTTACCATATTGTGTATTCACCACTCCCTTACTTCCCAGAATTCCCAGTTACCCAGTATTCATAGTTCTTTAAGTATTTCCCAGTTAGCCAGCAGGTCCCAGCTACTAAATCATTAGGCAGAATTAGTCTGCAAGAAAATAATCTCTTTAGCAGGATTTTGGAATTTTTTAATATATATAAAGGAGCAGTAATGAATAATGACTCACACTAATCCAGGAAAGCCAGAGCACAGAATCTTGAGCCAGAGGCACTAGGGTGATTGATACATAATTTTCCACTAAAGTGACTTTGAGCAAAATAATATCCCCATGCCTTTGTTTTTCACTCTTGTTATGATAACAATTAAATAAGTTGAAACATGCAAAGTACATAGAATAATGGCTCCTTTCTGGCACCTTCTGGCTTGGGGGCAGAGCTAGATTTATCACCTCCTGATCCAAAATCAGTAATGACTGCAACTTGTACAGGAGGTAAAGCTGACTCTAGGTCGCAACCCCTGTACCTACGTTTGTGGCCTCCAAGTGTCAGAGGATGCCACTGAGCTAGTGAATTTAGAATAGCAAAAATTCAAATTCCTATGACACCAAATAGTTACTAATTATAGTTCTGGTCATATGCCATATGTTTCCCAGAATAACAAATAGTCCATGGAAAACTAAGTGGTTAATAAGAGTGGGAAAAGCTTAGAGTAGATGTCTTTGTTTTTCTTGGCTATTAATGTAATGAAGTATTCAATGAAGACTGAACACTCAGAGGCATCTGCTTCTTGCCACTTCACAGACTCTTGAACTACTGACAGGAACAAATAGCGTAGTCAAGCAATTTGTTCTGAATCTTCTTACATTATAACTTTTATAAACTGTTACTCATGCTCAGACGCCTTTTTTCCATGAAAATGACATTGGTGGATGTTGAATGACTTCCCTGTGATTCTCCTTTTAGAAATACAATTTTAGACCACTTAAAAGTTTCCACGTATTTTTTTAAGCAGCATAAAATAATTTTTGGTTTTAAATAAAGTTTTGCTTTATTCCCACCCCCATTGGTATTTTACTTCTCAGATGATTTCTCAACATTGTTATTGAACAAACTAAGAATTTTAGATTTAAGGTTTTTTTTTTAACTTAAAAATGTTTAAATTATTTTGGACTTGGTAACTATCTAGTAAAAAAAACTAAGTCATTTTATGAAGGTTAGATCAGCACTAAAAGATTTGGGCTAGATTTTACACTAAAAAGCTTGCACTTAAAAATATATTATTATGGGCTGGAGAGACAGCACAGTGGTAGGGCATTTGCCTAGCACGTGGTCAATTCAGTACAAACTTTGGTTGGATTCCTGTTGTCCCATATGGTCCCCCAAGTCAGGAGCAATTTCTGAGAGCATAGCCAAGTGTAACCCCTGAGCGTCACAGGGTGTGGCAAAAAGCAATATATATATTATATATACGTATATGTATATATGTAATATATACGTATATATAATATATATAAATAAATTCTGGAGTTGCTTAAAAGCAATCAAGATCAGATCAAAGCTACATTAGAGATAGGCTTTATTATTATTATTATTATTATTATTATTGACAGCATAGTATAACATAGCTTAGCATAGTATAGTATAGCATAAAACAGTAATTGCATATGCCATAAATGTCTATGTCTTCCTCTCTGGCCCCTGTGTTACAGGCAATACCAGATATAGACCTTTGCACAATGAAGAGAGATCATCATTTTGTTTTCATGAAACTTGCAGTCCTGGGCAATGGCCCATATAAGTATGATCTGTATGCTAGCACTTCTCGTATGCTATTTCTTACTGGACTGCAATAGAAGAAGTACATAGAGTCCTGAAAAATCACTGGATAGATATTTTTATAGCAATGAAACATTGCTGCAACATGCTAATGTGCCATCAGATAGATCCATCTCATTGAATGCATTTGAATACTGATAAATGTGCACACTGTATTTCGTACACAAAGTGGGTTCTGAGTACTGGCTGTGCAGAGGAGTGATGGCTTGGATATTTTAAAAAAAACTTAGTTCTTCCAAGGATAATTTAAGAGATATTAGTTGAGCACTCTCCAAATATGAGGTGGGGGTAGAGCGAGTGAGTGACAGAGAGAGAGAAAGAGAGAGAGAGAGAGAGAGAGAGAGAGAGAGGAGAAGGAAGAGGATGAGGATGAGGATGAGGATGAGAAGGAGGAGAAAGAAGAGAAAAAGGAGAAGAGGAGGAGGAGTCTTTCCAGGCAATGGAGCAGAGTGAAACACCACTTTAGAAGATCCAGTCAAGTATGATTAAAGTGATTTTGAAAGCCATTTCTTGGCTTAACACTGAAAGAATGCACATTTCCTCTTTTTCCAGAGATTTTGATTAAACCACAGAATTAAGGGAACTTTAAAGCAATTCTGTATTGTAATAACTTATCCTAAAATGTCAAGTCCTATCACCCAAGAACTTAAGAGTGAACTTTTTCTCTCTGTTGCTTCCAATTTCTTGTAAAACTGTAAAACTAAACTTGAACACATTAAATTTGCCTCTTAATTTTCTTCGTGTCACCAAAAGGCTGTGGTTCATGCAGCAATTTAGTTCAAGTCTGTTGCAACATACAGATTCCCATCAATATATTTTAGATAAAATAGTTGAGCCATTATTAAGTTCTCAATGTTGAGGGGGAAATTTAATAGGTTTTGAACAAATAAACCAGGGCACCGTAGTGTATAATGCCTTTCAATCACACATTTCAGCACATTGGGATTAGCTGAATAAAAATCTTGTGAAGTCTAACTTTGGTTTCATTGTCATTTTAATTATAAGATAAGAAGTACAGAATTATCAATATACCATCATGTTTGATAGAAAGCCATGCTTTTTTTTTTTTTTTTTGATCTTGGGCCACACCTGGCGGTGCTCAGGGGTTACTCCTGGCTGGTTGCTCAGAAATAGCTCCTGGCAGGCACTGGGGACCATATGGGACACCGGGATTCGAACCAACCACCTTTGGTCCTGGATCGGCTACTTGCAAGGCAAGTGCCGCTGTGCTATCTCTCCGGGCCCAAAGCCATGCTTTTTCAAGAATAGAATCATAATAAAAATGAAAATCTGTTTTGGCGAGTCACTGATTATAATATAACAAAGCAATGGTTCTCAATTCAGAGTGACTTTGTTCACACCAAAATATATTTATCAATGTCCAGAGATGGTTGTCCAGAGGGAGTTGGTGGGACACTGGACATTTTATATTGCGAAATAGTCAGACAGTGAATAATTCTCGCAATAAAATTATCTTGTCCAAAGTGTCCACGGTACAGTGCTATAGTTGAGAAATCCTGTGTACCAAAATAACACGACCAACATTTCTGTTCTTCCTTTTGGCCTCTAGAAAAAAAACTTCTCTGTATTGAACCTGAAAATCAAAAATAGGGAAGTTCCTGAAGATTAAAACAGAGAATGATAGTGCCTCCCTTTGATACAACGAAGCAGCCTGGGCTTTTTGGCAAACAAGACCACAAGGTGACCGTCATTCACAGGTGACCTGGCTTAATTCTACCTGTGGTAATCCTGACTGTGCCAATAAGCAAACATTGCGTCAGGAACTCTTTAAGCACACAGGCGTGATTGGAAACTCAAACAAGCATCCAGATATGTGCTGTTTTCTGAGTTATAAGTCTTATGACTTTTCAATGTGTAAAATCATTATGAACTATCAATGTAATCACAGGCCTGGGGGGAAAATGGCAAAAAATGATGTCACTTTTTTATTTATTTATTTATTTATTTTAATAATATCTTTATTTAAAACACCTTAATTACAAACATGATTGTGGTTGGGTTTCAGTCATGTAAAGAACACCCCCTTCCCCAGTGCAACATTCCCATCACCAATGTCTCAAATCTCCCTCCTCCCCACCCCACCTCCGCCTGTACTCTAAGATGTCTCTTTTTAAATGTGGCCAGCAGATTCTGAAATACTGTCCCCACTCAAAGTGGTTTCCTGATTATGTCAATAATAGAAAACTAATTCCGGCCCATTATAGAACTTATTCTACACCAATTTATTTCAAAGACCCACTTTTTTTTTAAAGTATGTTTCACTTAAAGTTGCAGTTTCCAATAACTCTTGGGCCACAGTAAAAGCAACTATACCTAGACTGTAAAGTATGAATCTTTAAAATTCAAGTAATTGTATCCTAGGTTCCCAAAATTCTTTCCAAAGAAGGAAATGACTAAATTACTCTACTTTCAGCTATTTCTTGATCAGCAATTAGCCTCATCCTTCTATCAGATCACCAAGAAAAGTGCTAAAGTGTAGAGTGGGGAAGAGGAACATTAGCACAAATCCACATCTCACACCACTTCTCTCTCAGTTTCCTCTCTTGAAATTTCTCTAAAGCCTTTGTAGATTGACTGGAGAAGATATGGGTTGATCTTGGCCTTGGTGCTGCTGCTAGAACATATCAGTTTTTTTTAAGGAGGGTGCTGGAGTCAGCACACCACGTAGGGCACTTGCCTTGTAAGCAGCTGACCAGGCTTCAATCCTCAAAACCCCATATGGTCCCCTGAGCACCACTTGGCATGATTCCTGAGACTAGAGCCAGGAATAAGCTCTGAACACTGCCAGGTATAACCCCAAAACAAACAAACCAAAAACAACAATAACAAAAAATAAAAGACAAAAGGAGAAACCATATTTAAGTGCAATACAATATATTTTAAAATTCCCTCCAAAGAATCACCCATACCAATTATTCATAAACAAAAACTTATTATGCAGACCTCTATGTTCACTTATTATTATTTTCTTTTTCTGCTAGAATATACAATCTATGTATGTGAACAGTGATTTGTCCTGTGTTATTGGCTAAGGGAATGAATGAAGAGTGAATGAGCATCTTCTCCTAAACAACAAAGATGTTATATTCTTACAAACTCCTTTCGGTTTTATACTAATGGTATGGACAGGACTCACTACATAGTACAAATTACTCCTATTTATTTATTTATTCCATTCCTTATTTCACTCATTCATTCCCTTGGCCACCTGCCACTGCACTGTTGCTCCGGCCCCAGATCTGGTTCAGTTTTCAGTAAGTTCCATGATGCCTGTTTTCTCAAGCCTCCTTCCAGAACACTCTCCTTCTCACCCCAATCTCTTTTGATTGCTTCAAGGAAGCATTTCCTGAGTACTTACTGCATTAGGTAAGCACAGTGCCAGTATTTTATAGTTACAGAGTTTTGCATACTTTACTTCACTCCTATCAGAATACTATCTACTTGAAAATACCCACTAGTCACCACATTTGCCCCCTAGCACATCTCAGCGAAAAGTTACTGAACAAATAGAATTTTCTAGGATCAGGATTAGTTACCAGATATAAGAATCCATGTCACACGGTATCATTCTTTCCTAGTGCCAAGTTATTAAGTGCTTAATCAACACTTTTCCTTCACAGAAACAATCATTTACTCACTGCAAATGACTTTCTCTAAAGTCTACAAGACACTAAAAGAACTTGTTGCAAAATCACTTAGAAATCAATGGCTCACTTTCAAGTATCAACTACTAATGGAAAAAAATAAACGCAGAATTTTATGGGTTTTTGTTTGCTTTGCGGGGAGCTGAATGCATTAACTGATTTGGCACTAAGAGTATGTTTGGATGTACAATAGTTATCAGGGAATCAGTAATCAGAAAATGAGTATGCGTTTCTGTTTGAAAACACCTGGAAACATACTTTAATTATTCTCAAGTTGTCTTGTGTCATGGAACTGAGATAATTTTTCTTCATACCTGCTCTTGAATGCAAGATATTCTTTATCTGACAAAATAGAAGTTTTGTGAATAATAACAAGTAGTCAATGCCTTGACTAACAGGATTGAAATAGTATTTTTAAAGAGAAGAGGTCTTTCACACATAAATATAAAAGGGTACAAAAATAGAATTCTTTGTAATATCAAGTAGCTGAGAAGTTAGTCAGACTAGAGAGCTTGAAGAACAATAGAGATTTTATATGGCTCCAGATAAAATAATTCTATTTTAAGTGGGCCAGAGAAAGAACCAGGGCAAGAGGAAATCAGGAAAAAAATTATAAACCTAGAGACTACTTATGATCTTTATTAAAAAGTAATTTTTTAGGGGCTAGAGAGATAACATAATGATAGTCTATTTGCCTTGCATGCAACCAGCTCGGGATAGACCCAGATTCAATCTCAGGCATCCCATCTGGTTCCCTGAGCATGCCAGGAGTGATTTCTGAGCACAGAGCCAGGAGTAACACCTGAGTGCTGTCAGGTGTAGTCCAAACCCTCCCCCCCCAAAATAGTAATTTTTTATGGGGGCCCAAGAAATAGCACAGTGGGTAAGGCCTTGAATGCAACTGACCTGAACTGAATTTTATATGGCTGCCCCCAAACCTGCCAGTAGAAGTTTCTGTTCACAGAGCCAAGAGTAAACCACCTGAGGGCCACTAGATGTGGCCCAAAAACAAACAAAAAAAGTAAGTTTTTACAAGTATCATACATATCTTTTCATCTAATTTGGGGGGTGCTGCTTTTTGCAGGAACACTATTATTTATTTGGTCAATAATTCATTTTTAGCAATGCAAGTACAGAATATATCACAATGTTGGGTACAAACATAATGGCTTAATGGTTACAAGTAATAGTGGGTACTACAAGTTGGTGATAAAGATGACAAGAAAGGTCATTCTGACACAATGAAGAATTGTCTTCAAAAAATCTGTCAATGAACTTAGATACTTATATAGAAATTACTATGGCATTATTAGTGGGGATTTTTATGTATAGTCATTACCATTTCACTTTCTGTTTCATTTAGAGCTTTCTTTTTGAGTTTATTAAATTAAAACCCCCAGTTTCTTAATGAAGTATAAAAATAGTATTGACCTGGTAATATTTCCTAAAATGTATCATTTCTTCACATCATAAAAGTAGAACAAAATCAGAAGTTTTAGTTACCATTGCAACATATCCCATAAAAGGAATATACAAAAATGAGTAATTTTACACAAATGGTACCTGCAACAGTTATTGACTGACCCAACACTGGACTTGTGCACCACAACCAAGTTTCTAGATATTTATATAGAATATATATTTTTAATCTTAAATTTTACTTTTGAAAAAAAATGTGCACTTCAACAAACTCACCAACACCACTCATGCTGTAGTTACCTAGAACTGAAATTAAAAGATTATTTAATAAATCTTAAAGCACAGTCATTCAGATCACTAATAGGTTGAGACCAATTTTCTGCCTAAAACATTCTTGAGATTTGTGGACAATACAACTATTAGTGTTCAAGTTGGAGATTAATCCACAGAACAGACTAAAGAAAAAGGACCAAAAATTTTTTCTATCAAGATCTAAGGTTCTCAAAAAACCAAGGTGACTAGCCTAGTCATTAGCCTAGGATTTGTACAATAACCAAGATCTCTTAGTCAAGGTCTGACTTTTAACAACAGCGACTGAGCAGAAACTCGTGGAACCATAATGAAAGACTTTATTCTATGCTTCATCTAGGATCTGCGCAAAAACCAAGACGACTAGTTACAGAAGACTGATTATAATAACAGTGATGAACAAAACTTCTAGAACCTTAAAGAATGAATATATCCTAGGCTTCGTCCTATGACCTGTGCAAATATCAAGATTTCTAGTTACAGAGGCTTGATTGTTGTTGTTGTTGTTGTTGTTGTTGTTGTTGTTGTTGTTTTTGTTTCAGGGGTTCCTCCTGAAATTCTCAGGATTTCCTCAGAAATCGCTCCTGGCAGGCACAGGGGACCATATGGGATGCCGGGATTCGAACCACCGTCCTTCTGCATGCAAGGCAAACGCCTTACCTCCATGCTAGCTCTCCGGCCCCCAGAGGCCTGCTTTTATAATCCACAACAACAATTTTATAATCCATAACTGGCACCATAAAAAGACCTTGGGGTGTGAAAATGAACATGTACAAAGCCTGTAGTTGTTTCCATGGCAGTATGCTTCAAGGATGGAGAAACCCTGTATCTCTTAAGCCAAGGGAATTCCCTTTCTAATTTCCCAAATACTTATTGTGCCTATGCAAAAAAAAAAAAAAGAAGAAGAAAAGAAAAAAGCACAAAACCTTGCCACACCAGCCCTCCTTCCTCTTTTTTTTTTCCCCATTCTCAGGGTTATTACTTGGTTATTGTGGTTGCTGTTGTTTTTGCTATTGTGCTTTTTTGTAGTTGCTGGTTTTGGTTTTTTGTTTGTTTTGTTTTGTTTTGTTTGTTATGTTTTTCTTTTTAATTGATATTTATAACCTCTGGACAGACTCCTTTTAGTTTTTTTTCTTTTCAAACAGAACCACATAACTTGATTCATCTTGTTCTGCCTCATAAATCAAGGAGGGAGGGAATGGATGGTACCAGACCAAACAGTTGTATGAACATTTAGTAGAAATAAAAAATTGTCAGACTTAAACACCAACCCCAAAGTCAATGACAACAGAATCAATACCCAATCTACAACAAGCTATACACAGAGCAGAGCAGCTACACTAGCAATCTGGGGGGCAAAGGAGAGAGGGATACATGCTGGAAACAGGGGTGGAGGGAGGACAACACTGGTGGTGGGAATGCCCTGATTCATTGCCACTATGTACCTTAAATATTACTGTGACTCGTAATTTACTTTGTTCAGAATAAAAATTAAAAAAAAACAACAACCATGGTGAGACAAATATAAATTTTTTTTGTGTGTTTTTTTGGGTCACACCTGGTAGTGCTCAGGGTTTTTTCCTGGCTCCAGGCTCAGAAACTGCTCCTGTCAGGCACGGGGGACCATATGGGATGCCGGAATTCAAACCGATGATCTTCTGCATGAAAGGTAAACGCCTTACCTCCATGCTATCTCTCCGGCCCCCAAACATTAATTTTTAAAGCAAAATTAAAACTCTAAATGTTTACTTATAGATATTTTTTTCAGTAGTAACTTTGTCAGGGGAGTGAAATGGTGGGGGGGGGGCACAATAGCTTGGAAGCAGCAAGGCTACAAAATCTGGGCCAAAACAAAAAGAAAGACTGGCAGTTTAATACCTGCTAGCTAATAAGACATCATTTCAATTTGTAAAGTATGGTCAAAAGCTTCAAAGGTATTTTTAGGCATGTGTTTACTGTTCAGCATTTTGTTTATCCTTCGAGTAGCCAAACAGCGCCCATTATTTATAAATGTAAAGGATGTGTACTTAATTTCACAAAATTATGACCACTTCCTAATAGGTTAGGAATAAAGACTGTTGTCACATCTTTTATTTTCACAAATGAAAGCACACTTATACAGGCGGGTACTACAAAGAAAGTTGTCTCATTTTTAACCAAATAGACAGAATCCTAATGTTTTAAGCAAGGTTGGCTTCCCAGATCCCTAAGAACTCACTCATCAGTACTCTTTAACTCAACGCAGGAGTGACTGGCCATGTTATGTGTATGACTCGTGACTTCTTCATTTATTACCAAAATATCTGCTAGTAGGCAATTTATTCTGGACTTCTTTTTTTATTTCTTTTATTTTTGGGGTGACCATACCTGGCAACGCTCAGGGGCTACTCCCAACTCCTGACTCAGTGCTTAAATGTTATTCCCTGTGGTTCTGGGGATCAAACTAGGGGCAACTATATACAAAACTTGTGTCCAAGCTGATGGGGTTCTATCTCCCTGGCCTCTGCCTAGTATTATTGAACAAATTCCAGAAAGCCTGAGGAATTGCAGTTGTGTTTGCTAATCTAGAATATTCTTTGCAAAAGGCCCAGATAAGACAGGTGGTCTCTGTAAAGACCATCACCCTGTTCCCTGTCCACAGCACTCTCAAGTGCTATTGTCAAATAGCAAAGAGAGTTTTCTACCCAATTTCAAGACATTTGAGAGGTGTCTTTTTTCCCCATCCAAACTGAGTTCTGTTGAGTCTGGCAGGTGCTTCATATCTGCAGCACCAAAAGTCTGCAGCCTCTCCTAGCTCCATGACAATCTGAGATGAAGAAGATGGAGCTCCATTGAGAAAGAAACCTAGAGAAAAGACTCTCTTGACACCAAGATCATAGGCACAAGAGGGAAATTTGGGCACTTGAACCAATAGCCGAGAGTGGATGTTGATTTTGACCCCTCCATACCAAGGGTGAAGGTTCTTGTGTAGAATAATGTTCCTGCTCTACTGTCTGTGAGACAAGAATACACAGATCCTCTTACTCTTTAATTTAATATCAGAAAAGTGTGAGGACCACAAACATGATAAGAACCATCAAGTTTAGGAGGTCAAGACGCAGAAGTAGTTCAGTCAGAGCCTCACACGGAAGTACGCTACCATTAGGGACTATCTACCTTTGTCAATTGATGCATATAATTCTGTAATACACAAGGAATGCCATGGCTAGGAGGAAGATAAGCTTGGACTTTTGCTGCACATCACTTCAAATATTTTTATTTGTTTTTTACAGATATCACTAAAAGAACTGGCCTGCCCACAATGATCAAATTTGGAACTGAGATTCTTAATGTCCATTTCCTTATTACATCTAGATAAATTGGGTTGCGCAGTAATTGTTGTTGTTGTTGTTGCTGTTTTGTGGGGCCACACCTGGTGATACTCAGGGGTTACTCCTGGCTCTGCACCCAGAAATTGCTCCTGGCTTGGGGACCGTATGGAACGCTGGAGTATCAAATCGCGGTCTGTCCTAGGCTAGCACAGGCAAGGCAGAAGCCTTACCCCTTTGCACCACCGCTCTAGCCACATGAGCTGCTAATGTTTAATTAAACTAGACTTAATGGTGATGTAGGAAGTGGATGATGAAAAGATGAGTTCACTTTCTATCAGCCAAGCTTACTTCCCTGCAGATAAATTATAAAATGTGGTTTTGTTTGTGGCTGCATTTATTTCTGTCATTTTCTCTTCATCTAAAAGCTAGGTGGTCAAGTTGATAACCAATAAATATTCATGACAGGTTTATGAACAACTAAAACAAAAGTATTTACTGGGGCTGAAACCATGTTTTTTTAACCTATGAATCTTGGCTGACTCTTATTAGAAGCCATTAACATATTTTGAAATTTTTCCAACACGTTCATATACCAGTAGATTTCCTTTCCTAAAAAGCTAATTTCCTAAATATTTAATAAGATGACTTTTGAGTCCTGTGTAAACAAATTAAGAAAGCAATAATATTCTCTTCCTATCACAACAGGAAACTCACTATAATGGGTACTACTGCCTTAATTATACTATCACAGAAATTTCCAGGAAAATTTTTTCTGAATTAAAAAACTCCTCATCTACTCAAAGCACAATATCCTCTTCTACTTTCCATTCTGGAAGACAGATTCAGAAAGTAAGGCGGTAAAACCATGATGCCTATTCACCAGAAAGTAAGGCAGGTTTTGACTTTTTTATCATGTATATTGGTGTTGTTTTGTATTGTTTTAGTAAAATTCAAACATTCCAATAGATTTCTATTTAGTCAGACTCAACATAGAAGAGATTATATCCCTTTATTAAAAATTAAGATTGGGTATATATTTTTCTTTTCTATCATATACAAATACATCAAGAGTGAACAATGAAAATGTGTGTCGTCAACCAAAACTTGAGTGGCTGATGAAATCTAGCATTTGTTCTTTACCAAATATTAAAGCAGACACAACACACAACATCTTAATATATACTTAAGATATAATCATCTTGGCATCATGAACCAGAACTTACACAACAGACATTCCAAGAACATAAGAAAGTGACTCACAGTATGCAGACCTGAAGTACTTCTGGTCTCAGAAGCTTCCACTGTCTCTGACACACCTCACCAACAGCAGCTCCGTGGCCCTGCAGTGGAAGAGATTCATGAGCACATTACTCAAGCATTTAACAGCACAGTAGGCAGTGTATACAATGCTGTTACCTTTATTTCTTTGGTAATTGCCAGAAACAGGAAACACATCATAAGTACATTGGATTATCACATCCCACTGGTCTTTGGACCAAGGTCTTTGGGTAAGGAACCAGAGAAGACTTTCCAAAACAGCATTTCACCTTTAAAATCCTCTAGAGTCTACACAAACGTTGTAGAGGTGATTTGTAATTGGGAAGAGCAGTTGATTCTTAGTATTAGTCAATCTTTATGATCTTCATCTTAGAAAGACTATGAACATAAAAAACTGATCTATATATAATTATGTACACATATACATATGCATACATCTACCTTGCACATGTTCAGACATTAAAATATTGTTTAAAAAATAAAAATATTGTGTAAAAGACCATTTAAAATAACAAACATTGAAATATTATAATTTTCCAAAATAAAACATATCTCTAGAATTTTATCATTTAAGAGCCTTATGGCTACAAATAAAAAAATCCAACACAGCCTCACATATACAAAGAAATAACAAAAAAAATAAAATTTTTGGGCCACACCCGTTTGATGCTCAGGGGTTACTCCTGGCTAAGCGCTCAGAAATCGCCCCTGGCTTGGGGGAACCATATGGGACGCCAGGGAATTGAACCGCGGTCCTTCCTTGGCTAGCGCTTGCAAGGCAGACAGACACCTTACCTCTAGTGCCACCTCACCAGCCCCAAATAAATATTTTTGTGGCTAGAATAATAGGTAGCAGCAAGTAGGGTATTTGTATTGCATATTGCCAACCCAGGTATGATCTCTGGCATCACATATGGTTCATGAGCACCTCTAGGAATGACCCCTGAGAGCAGAGCCGGGAATAACCCTTGAGCACTGCCAAGTGTGGCCCCCAAACCAGAACAAAAACCAAGAAATAAGGAAACATTTTGACTCATGATCTAGGCGAAAAGAAACAAAACAGATGCTGAATTGGCTTGGGGAAAACAGGTTCATCATGTTCTCCAATTCTCGAGTTCTATTGACTCAAGTGTTCTCTGCAGATTCAGCTCACCCTCCTCCATCATGTAAAATAGTAGCTGATATAGCTCAAGACCACACAGTTTTCTTCCAAGAGGCACATAGTAGGTTGGCAACTCAGGTTCTGGGATCACTTGGGAATGCCCACTGATGAATCAGTCATTCTAGTCTACTAATGACTTTTAATGACTCCAGGCTTATCGTTAGAAATAAAAGTTGGATCATTCCAAAGGAAAAATCATATATAAGGGGCCAGAGAGAAAGCTCAATGAGCTCAGCACATATTTTGCCTACCCATAGCCTGGGTTTGAGCCCTCATTTTATCTGGTCCCCCAGCACTGCCAGGAGTGACCCCTAGGGCACACAATCTTCAGTAGCCCCTGTGCATTACTGGGCATGGCTCCAGAACCAATCAAACAAACAAATAGCACATGGAAAGACATTTAAGAAACTCTGAGGAAGAGGAACAATGGAGAGAAAATCAATAAAGGTCCCCTCTGATGTTGTTCAATCCTGACCTGCCACTGAAATGGGTGCTTTGAGGAGGCGTACCCATGAAAGCCCACCTTCTTGGGTTCTCTGAAAAGAGAATGACATGAGGACTAAGAGAGAGTAAGTACAGAAGTGTTCTATTTAGTCAAACTTATAAACAATATATTTGTTCTCTGGGAAAAGTTGTGAGAATTTTTGTTTTGTGTATGAAACATAGTGATGGTACATGAAGTGTGGCTCTATTGGATTTTTTGCTATCCCAACAAACCCAAGAAGGGGCCCAATTAGAGAAAGAGGCAGATACTGTCAGTCACGGGACAGACACAAGTCACCTGCCTGTGTCCAGGTTCTCCTCTTACTTACAAAGCCTGACTGTGTTTGAGCAGCAACCACTGTCTGAACCATTGCTGAGGCCATTTCACAGCTTTGGCCCTGGAGAAAAGAGCTGGTCTCTAGGAAGGGTTCTTGCAAGGGGTTCTGGCTTGAACTCTATGTCTCTTCTCTTCCTCATGATTGACTCAAGCAATTTAACACCAGAATGAATGCTTTCACTTGTAAGCAAGGAAAGACAAGTCTGCATACACAAGCATCATGTTGAGAAGATGCAAAGACTAAGTGGTCTGGTTTCCTGCACCTGAAGTTTTAGGTGAGAAAAAAAGAAACTCAATTTGGTTAAGCCACTGTTGGTCAGGTTGCTACAAGTGTCTCAGTACAAAGATGTTTCACAAGCTTATACAGACAGATCAAGGCTTGACCTCATACCCCTTGACATCAGTTCAGTGGAACATCCACCCAATGTATTGCATCTTATCTGTGCAAGCAGAAAATGCACTACAAAACACATGTATTTCACACTTGTACTTCCTCAGGGAATGATTCATACCCATGATCTGAGCTCTAGCTCAATGTAGCTGTAGCTCAATGGTAAGAGGATAATCATTGGTTTTGTTTGTACTTTCTTTAGCTTCTTAACATGTGACAATCAAACACGTGCTAAAATGGTTAAGGCAAGAATAGCATGGTTAGAGCAAAGCAAAAATAAATTTTCTTGGTCATTTGCTGCCTTGCCCCCAATTTTGTGAGGGTTAAAGAGTTATTCTGGGACACATCAATGATATTCAGGGACTTCTAGCTCGGTCCTCAGGCGTCACTTCTCGTATTGTTTGGAGAACCATATGCAGTTCCTGGGATCAAATCAGGTGCACACTATGCAAGGCAAGTACCTTCAAGCCCTGTAATATCTTTTCCACTTCTGACCAAAATTTCTTTCAAGGTTACTTCTGGAAGCATTGACCATCTTCTCAAAACTCACTGAGAGAAGCTCTCCTCCCACACGAGGCATGAAAAGTCAACAAAGGTCTTCCACATGAAGAGCTAGAAAACTGTCCCTCTATCCTGACAACTGCAGAAATGAACAACTCTGTAAGGTAGAGAAGGACAGAGAATATAGCACTGTTTCTGGAAACATAGAGACCTACTGACTTATGCAGTAAGGAGAAGCTTTCAGAAGCTAAGTCCTCCCATTGATCTCCCATCCTGGGAAAATTAGACTGCAACTGAAGACTGGCTGAATTCTGTGGACGAGGCTGAGAAGTCAAAAGCCCCAGAGCTTCCTATCATGGAAGACTGTCATAATACTGGAGATGTCATCTCAAATCACTTAATTCTAGAGCACCACCCTATTCCTATAGTAAATGGAGAAAGATCCTCATAGACTTCCAGAAACAGGGAGGCAAAGACCTAGTTTGACATGTGTTCCTAAATGAATCCACTTCCAGGCCCGCAAAACTAGTTAACCAAAGCCTGATCTACTGAGCCTCTAGCAGAGCCTAAGTAATTTGGAAAAGAAAAATGCTCACTTCAAGCTCTTCTGTCCATCTAATGAGGGAAGAGGAGAGGGAAAAATGCCTAGAAACATTGAAAGTCTATACTCTAAACAAAGACCTGATTAGAGGATTGTACAGCACCTAGGGGGCACTGTCATGGTGCTTAAGATGGGGTGATGTCAGTTCCTTTGACCACTATATTCTGGCTGGCTATCAAGGGAAAAACGACAAAGTAGAAATTTACTAACAGGTCAAGTGCCCAATTTGAAAAGACTGAAGAAGCAGCAACGCTGACCTGGAAGGAAAGGGGGAATTTAAAGACAAAAAAAGAAAACCCAATGGTGAGGGAGAAGTCCATTACTGACCCCCAATGGCTCAGAAGCACCTGGTCCATCTCATAAATCCATTTTAAAAATATGAAGGACTTAGTTGTGAAAAGAAAAAAATTTAAAGCTCAGAGAAAAAGATAACAGAGAGCAGCTTTCTGACTCTCAAAGGGAAAAGAAATTCAAAAGTGCTACCAGCCACAAGGGGGATATTGATAAATTCGCCCACTGGGCTGTTGAATTAAAATTTTGTTCCTCAAACCACATGTACGAAAGTGAAAATCAACCCATACCTTACTCCTTATACAAAAATCAACTCAAAGTGGATCAAAGACCTTGAAATCAGACCCGAATCCATAAAGTTTATTGAGAATAAAATAGGCAGAACACTCAAAGACCTATATATCAAAAAGGTCTTTGAGAATGGAGCACCAATGGCAAGAACGTTAGCATCAAATATAAACAAATGGGACTACATCAAACTAAAAAGCTTCTGCATGGCAAAAGAAACCCTGCTTAACGCAAGAAGACAGCTAACAGAATGGGAAAAAATCTTTTCACTCGACATATCAGATAAAGGGCTGATATCTAGAACATACAAAGCACTCAGAAAGCTGAGCCCCCCAAAAGCAAACAAAGCTATAAAAAAATGGGGAGATGAAATGAATAGACACTTCTCTGAGGAAGACAGAAGGATGGCCAACAAACACATGAAAACATGCTCACCTTCACTCATCATCAGGGAGATCCAAATCAAGACAACAATGAGATACCACCTTACACCAGTGAGGATGGCCCACATCAAAAATAATGGAAACAACCTTTGTTGGCGGGGATGCGGTATGAAAGGAACTCTCATCCACTGCTGGTGGGAATGTCCCCTAGTCCAACACCTATGGAGGAAAGTCTGGAGAGTGCTCAAAGAACTCAGAATTGAGCTGCCATTTGACCCAGCAATTGCCCTCCTAGGCATATACCCACAAGATGGAAGGACATTCATTCCAAAATACATATGCACCCCACTATTTATCGCAGCACTCAGTATAATAGCCAAATCTTGGAACCAACCTAGGTGTCCAACAACGGATGAATGGATCATTAAGATGTGGTACATATACACAATGGAATATTACATGGCAGTTAGAAATGATACAATCACAGACTTTGCAGCAACGTGGATGGACCTAGATCATGTTATGTTAAACGAAGTAAGCCAGAAGACAAAAGATAAACACAGAATGGTAGCACTATTCTGAAACACCTAGAACATATATTTTATACACAACTAATACCTAACAATCATATAACAGGGTTTAACAGGGTAGAAACTCCGATCACTGTAATAGTCAACATATACGTGGGAGCAGTGTCCAAAATACATGAAAAAGGAACAATGCAAACTCTTGACTGCACATTATACCACAAAGAAAACAGCAACAACAGAAACAGCAACATGGAGAGAACAGGTATGTAACCAGACTCCTACAACAAAGGCCCACAATAATCCCTTAGAGATCGTAAACAGGAACACAAGTATAGAACACCGCGGGAAATCACGTAATGCAATGGCAACATACCATAACACTACGTTTTAATCCCTTTACCTTACTATATTTTAAAAATAACCTCTCAGCTTTTCTTTCCACAGGCGCCCTTAGATGCAAAGGGCGGACAAACTAAGATGGCAACTCGGGATACCACACGAGATACCATACCTTGCTTGCACTATGAGACGGCCACGAGAAAACTCTTTAACATTCACTTTACCTCTAGGTTAAACCTTCTTTTAGGAATCGAAGCACGTGACCAGTCAGACCACCAAAGCAGTACCTGCGATGTACAGACCTAAACTACAGGCTCTAGTCATCGAACACATTCAACCAAACCAGCATTCCCTTGCTATTCTCTCCTTTCTTCTCTCTATTTTTTTTCTCTTTTCTTTTTCTCTTCTACTCTTCTCTTTACTTTTTCCCCTTTCTCTTCTCCCTTTCTACGGTATTTTCTCTTTTCTCTTCCTTCATACCCCTCCCATATATCTTCCCCTTTCTCCCCCCCGGAAATCCAACTATCCCTTCACCCCTCAATCCCATCCAGATCTCCCACCATATTAAAACTCTCCACCCTCAGTCCTTAATCTTTTAGGCATCAAGATCGACCTCCTACCCAATGAACCAGTACCCAGCACCCAGGCGAGGGGACACCCAACCGAACCCACACATCGTCTCCTGCAAGAAAAGACAGCCAACTCCCCTGTGGACACATGCTGCGAGACCCTCCCTACCAACTCCCCCTAACATGGACTGTTTCTTGAAACCGGACTTAGGTCCAATAGTATCCCCAATGCAAGAACTCTTCCAAGACCTCCCAGCTGCAAATTTTTACCAATCTGAAGGGGGGCAGGGGGTGTGATTGGAAGATGCCTGGGAACCCACACACCACAAGAAAAATCCAAAAGACAATGGGAAAACTGTACTTCCAACATAGGCATAAGACCTGTAATACACCAACTCTTTACCTGTTCTCTCCCAAATGCAAAGTAGTCTTTTGCACCACATTGGTCCTTTAAAAACTTCGCTAACTCATTTTAATTTTTTTATATTTTTTAATTAACTTATTTATTTAAATGTCTGCCTTACATATACATTTGTGGGCACATACACTTTTATTTCCTTTTTTTTTTTTTTTTTTTTTTTTTTAATCGTCTTTGGGTATGTGACCTATCTCTGTTACTCACTCTGTCCACCCCAAATACTCCGACATATAATGGAGCACCACTTCCCCCTGCAAAGGCACACTAAATAAAGGGGAAATCTTACATAGTAAAAAAAAAAAAAAAAAAAAAAAGAGCTCTTATCTACTAGAGATAGGAACTCATAGTTGTTTACAATACAGGGTTATCTCCTACCTTGAAAATATGTCATGTGGAATCAACTTAGACCTCAGGTGATTAGATACCATTCAACCAGCCTTGAACCCTGGATCCCAGACATAGAAACGGCACAGCTCCTCACAACAGCTGTAAGAAACAATCTCCATCTGGGACAGCCTTATTACTGCAGGGTCAACAACAAGGGCCAGCTCTAACATGATATCTCGACAATGAGGAAAATGTGAACAACTTGACCTTAGAGCAGTTTAGCCTACCTCACCAGCTAACGACAAGACAAAACCAGAAGACGTGGCACCCTTTGGTAGGTCCAAAAGCCAAGATCGTGATTTACAGATGACTGGATACTAGAACCACGACCAGACTGTATACATCTTGGGACCAATAAAAAAGCCCTAGTCTAGGGTTTGAACTAAGACCTGCACAATAAGCATGATCCCCAGTCCCAAAGGTCCGGCAGAGACAATTGTAACGGAAAGGGGCTTCTGGAAGAACAAAGAAAGACGCTATCCTAGATGCCTTCCTAGGTTCAGCGCAAAGACCAAGATCACCAACCACAGAAGATGGATTAAAATGGCACTGAGGTAACAGAACCTCCAGATTCACAAAGACTGACTTCACCATAAGTCCCACCTCAGGATATGTACAGATACTGGGACTGCTAAACACAGAGCTCTGACGGTATCACACTGGACAGAGCAGAAGCTTTCCACACACCAAAAAAAAAAAAAAAAAAAACCACAACCTGGAGAGTAATGATCCTGAGCAAAGACTAGAGCTGATTCCATGACAGTATACTCCAAGGACGGAGAAACCCCATATCTTATAGGGCAAGTGAATTCCTTTTCGAATGACCCCAATATTTACTGTGCCAGGGCAGGAGGGAAAAAAAAATACAAAAAACACAAAACCTTGGTTATATATATATATCTTACCTTCATTTATTATTGTTATTATTATTTTTATTTACCTAGCTATTTTGGTCGATTCCTCAGTTTGGATGTGATTATTGAAATTGTTGGCCCCAATTATTCTTTTTTTTTTTTTCTTTTCTTTCTTTTCTTTCTCTTCCTTTCTTTTCTTTCGTTATGTGCTACGCCATGTTTCTTATTTCAAGACCACGGCGTGTTTTTTGTTTGTTTGTGTTTGTTTTTAGTTTGTTTTGGTTTATTTTTTATCTGTTTTTTTGTGGTGCTTATCGTTATAGCTGGAGTCCTCACTGGATATTTGACACTTCTTTTGGTACTGGTGGAGTGTTTCAACTTCTTTTTCTCCTTCATTTCCCAAATCGATGATGAGAACCTCTAGAAGGATTCTGCCCATTTTCGGGGTATTAAACTCTTACCCCGGTTTATTTATTTTCTCTTTTTCAGGCAAAACCACGCAACTTGAACTAGCTACCCCTGCCCCTACTTAGAGGGGGAAATAAGGGAGGCATCAAGACCAAACTGATGCAAGACTACTAAGTAGTTGGTTAGAGACAGAGGGGACCACATATTCTAGCCGCCCTGGGGGTGAGGGAAGAGGAAATGGGAGGTAAGACGGAAACGGGGGAGTAGGGAGGACAATTTGGGGATGGGAATCCCCCCTGATTTTATGTAAATATGTACCTAAAATATTATTGTCAACAATATGTAAGCCACTATGATCAAAATAAAAATTATATTAAAAAAAAAAAAATTTTGTTCCTCAAAAGATGTGCACACACACACACACACACACACACACACACACACACACACACAGAAAAAAGGCATATGAAAATCTGACACAAGTCTGCAACATGTAAAACCAACAAACGACTTATATTCAGGTTATAGAGTAAAGTGTCAGAAATGAGTAAGGCAAGTTAAACACAATCAAAGAATCTGACGCTTCGCCAGCAGGGAAGAAAACATGAATGGTGACAGAATAGAGGAAGAGATGAGCAACCTCATTTGTAATCAAGAAAATGCAAATCGAGCCATTTGTGGGAGTAGAAGTTGGTACTCACTCTTGGGAACAATTTCACCTTATCTTGGGGAGTTGAACCTCACATATTCTCCCTCTCATTGAGTAATTCTACTCCCACTACATTCCCCCAGAGAAATGTCTTCCAATTTACTCTGTGAGATATGCAGTTTTATTTTTTTCCAACTGTTTTATTCAAAGTACAGAAAAAAAAAAAGGCTCAACTTAATGGAAATGCCTACCAAACAGATGAGCAAACAAACTGAATAAGAACAGGAAGTGTTGGGTAACAGGGGCAATTGATAAATCACAGTTACAAAGTTGGGTAGACTCTGAAAACAATTAATAAAATATTATTAGAAAATAATAGACAAAGATGATATATGCGGATACATACTTATGTGTCTATTTAAAGATATTTTTTTCAGACTATATATTTACTAAACCCATATGTAATTTACTCTAACCATTCTCTAGAGTTTTCCCACAAGCAAAGATTTATTTCTTCCACAGTGTACTCAAGATATAGAACTCATTGTCATTTAAAGGAATTCCATCCTAGAGCAGGAAGTTTATTCTCCATACCCTATCCCTGAAAACCTTTCTAACTTTATGAAGACCAGAATGTTAATAAATGGAACCATACAATATCAGGCCTTTTGATAATTAGGGTATCTGTTTGCCCATTTGATTTTGCTCAACACAACATCCTTGAAATTCACCCAAGTTGTTGCATGTAATAAAAGAGTGCATTCCCTTTGGTCACTAAATGATATTCTATGGTTGGAATAGAAGACCTCCGGTTTGTTTAAAGGCTTGCCTAGGACATTTTGGTTATTTCCACTTTGGGGCTATTGTAAATAAACCTGCTAGGAAAGTCTGTGTGTATAGGTGTTTGGGTGGATATAGTTTTTTTTCCATGATTTTTTATTTCTAGGATAAATACCTAGAAAAGTGAGACCACTGGAGTCCATTTTAATCACTAATCATATGTGAGAGCCTCCATTTGATCAATCTGTGCCAGCTTTGAACTCTACTAAATTTAGTTGTGACTGATTATTTATTGTTTGACAGATGCTAGGTGGCATCTCCCCATGGCATTTGTCTGGGAATATAAACCAGTGCTATTTTACAGGCTTATGTGCTGTGGAAATATCCTTTCCTGTGGAATATCTTTTATATAGACTTACTTATCCTCCAGGAGAACTTCTTTTCTCACTATTGGTTTTAAGGGATTTATATAGAATTATGCAAACATTCTAAATTTGAATAAATTTTTATTTTTATTGGGATATTTTTTTAAAACTTTTTTTTTTTTTTTTTTTTTGGTTTTTGGTTTTTGGGCCACACCTGGCTGTCTGCTCAGAAATAGCTCCTGGCAGGCATGGGGGACCATATGGGACACCGGGATTCGAACCAACCACCTTTGGTCCTGGATCAGCTGCTTGCAAGGCAAACGCCGCTGAGCTATCTCTCCGGGCCCTTTATTGGGATATTTTAGAACTGCTTGGAGAGGTTTGTTTGTTGAAGAGAAAACATATAGACAAACATAGTCACCATGTTTGAACCAGGCCAGCACCATCTACCCACTCTTTTCTCAAATGAGATGTAAGCCAAGTCATAAAAGAACATGAGTATACCAGCCATACAGCAGAAAGCTGGCCATGTTGGGAGAAGAGGGCAAGCCAAGTCCCCACCCTGCCAAAGTCATGCTTGCTGCCTTCATCACCTAGAATCACTGTTTCCCTAGTGATCCTGTTTCACCATCCCTCTACCATTCCCTTTGATGAAACTTCAGGTACTCTGGTCTTGGAGCTGATATCACCAGGGCTCTTTGGAACAACTGTGGGCACCCTCTCCCATATCTTCCTTCTGGGAAGTCTGGTATTTGAGAACACACCTTTAAAAATGGCAGTATCGGGCCCGGAGAGATAGCACAGCGGCGTTTGCCTTGCAAGCAGCCAATCCAGGACCAAAGGTGGTTGGTTCGAGTCCCGGTGTTCCATATGGTCCCCCGTGCCTGCCAGGAGCTATTTCTGAGCAGCCAGCCAGGAGTAACCCCTGAGCACTGCCGGGTGTGGGCCAAAAACCAAAAAATAAAATAAAATAAAATAAAATAAAATAAAAATAAAAATTGCAGTATCAGTAATAGTGCTTTGAATTTTGGACAACTTCATTTATTCGATGCTGTCATCCATATCGGAACACACCAATTTAACAGAATGTTCAGCTAACAAGAGCTTACCAAACTTTCTGCCATTGTATTAATTACTTAATTGAAGATACAATAATTTTCACAAATGTGCTTATTGCTGTACTTTTTCTTTTTGCCTTCTTTCTTCTCTTCCTTTTTCTTTCTTTTGTTTTTTAAATAGCTTTGCTCACACTTATCTGGAAACAAATGTATTGTAGTCAACGATGTCAGCTATGTGTTGCATTTTCTTTAAATAAAGTTTAAAAAAAGAACATAGAGTCATTTTCTATATATTGTATTAATCTCTTATAATTTGTATATTAGTATACTAAGTTGTATATTTATATTTAATGTAATAATTATTTTACCCAAAGACCAACCTCTTAATTTTTATTTTTATTAGTCTCTAATTTCTTTATTTTTATATCCCAGGCTTAAAGTGAGAATAATTAGAATAATAAATACATGAATAATATTTAGAATTCTATTGTTAATTATTTCTTATGTTTTAGTATGGATATATACAGCTTTTATAAATGCTCACCATTTATATTACATTAAATTCACAAAACTTACCAGCATCCTTGTTCTTATACCAGTTCAAATAGAAATTATAACTGTATATCCATTTACTTTCCCTCATTTATAGAATAACTTTCTTAGATATTTTATCCTCATAAATTGTGAATCAGATCAGTCATATCATTACATGATTTGTTTTAACCACCAAAAATTCTCTCTTTTATCATTTCCTTTTAGCTTACAGAACTTCCTGTATCTTTTTCTTTTGCTGGGGAAAGGGGTATTTTTAAGCCACAACAGGCAGTGCTCAGAAGTTCCTTTTTTTTTTCTTTTCCTTTTTTTTTGGGGGGGGGCACACACTCGGTGACACTCAGGGGTTACTCCTGGCTATGCACTCAGAAATTGCTCCTGGCTTGGGGAATCATATGAGACCCTGAGGATTGAACCCAGATCAATCCTGGATAAGCCGCATGTAAGGCAAATGCCTACTGCTGTGCTATTGCTCGGCCGCAAGAGTTACTTCTGGTTCTTTGCTTAAGAATTACTCCTGGTGATGCTCAGGAGACATGGGACAGGCCACGCAGTGCCAGGTATTGAACCTGTGACAGCCATGTGCAAGGCCAGTGCCTTAAACCCTGTATTTATCATAAACCAAGCCTTTCCTTTAAGACAAAACAGCTGATTGCAACTTTTTAGGCTTCTCTTCAGCTTAGAATGTCTCCATTTCCCCTTCATTTCTAAGGGATATATTTTATCAGACAGAGAATTTTGATTTGGCAGTTCTTTCCTTTGCCTTGTACATAACCAATATGGGTTTATCTCATATGGTCTGCAGAGCCCCAGTAGTAATCTCTAAATACAGAGTCAAGAGTAAGCCCTGAGCATTGCCAGGAGTGCTTCAGCCCTCTACCACACCCACTCCTCTTAGTTCAGCTACTCCTCTTAGGTCTTCGTGGTTTCTGACATCATCTCATCATCTCACTGTTTTCTCCCAGTAGATAAGCAACCATTTCTGCTTGCTACTTTCAAGATACATTCTTTTAACTTATTTTTCAAAAGTTTGACTACTTTTTTTTTTTTATTTTGGGCCACACCCGTTGGCACACTATAATCGATCCTGGCTTGGGGGACCATATAGTATGCAGGGGAATCGAACCTCGCTCCGTCCTAGGTCAGCTGTGTGCAAGGTAAATGCCCTATTGCTGCGCCACCACTCCAGCCCTGAGTTTGACTATTTCATGTCTTAACTTGGATTTCTTAGGGTTCATCTATGTGATACTTCCTTTGGTTTTTGAACTCTAGGGAGAGACTTTTGCCCAGTTTGGAAGACCTTCAGCCATTCTTCAACCTCATCTTCTTTCTTTCCTTTCAGGTTGCTGATGATATACATCTTGGGGACTTTCATCACTGTAGCTCCCTAAGGAGTTTTTCTTTTCTCTCTTTTCTTTCTAGTTCATTTACTCTTTTGTTCATCTGTGTCATTTCTAGTCTTTAAAAAATTCCTGGCACCATTTTGAACAGCGTTGCATCCATGCAACAACTGAGCCCTGTGCTAGAATCTGAGCAGCTAACAGACACCTCTCCAAAGCCATGTGGCTGTTCTGAGCACAGCTGACGCTGGTAGCAAGAAAAAGCTGACTTTCAGCCTAACTCCTGAGGGGACTAGGGCTCTTTCTTTTCCTGAGCTTGCCAACTTCACTGCCAGCTCTCTCACCTAACTACCTTCAGTTCCCTCACAGCTTTAGCTCTTTCTACACACTTCCCTTTCTCCTCTCTGACTTTCTGCTGATTTTCTTGGCCTCTTGCCCCTTTTATTGACATTCCATACACATGTAGATTTCTGGAATCTTGACCTGACTCAGCACCATACAGATATGTTCCTGGGTTCACATTCGCCAACATGCACGTGTTTATCTTCTGCTCAGTCAATGACACAGCTTCCTTTCTTCTCTCCAACATGGGCCTAGAGAAGACTCTCCCAAGAGGTTTTCACTGAGGTCACCAGCTGCACGTTCCCTCCAGCCTGAGCTCAGCAGAGGGAGGCAGAGAAATGGGTGGGAGGACAAGTGAACTCTGAAAACGCTGGATAAACACATAAGAGCCAACACTAAAAATAACGAGGCAGAGTAGTCTACTTTTAGGAATTTCATTTGTTCCTTTGTGCTGAAGGTAAAGGGGGAGAAAAAGAGGGCCATAGGGAGGGAACTGGGAGACAATCTGGAGGTGGAGGGCTCACTCTCAGCACTGTCCCACCCCTCTTCCTGAAATAGCTCCCCTGCATCTCTGCTAAGGGCATCCCAGCTAAGACATTGTAGACTGCTGAGATAGTCCCTTTTCCCCTTCATTCTCTGGAATGAAGTAACTCTGCAAAAGAACCCAAGTAACTAGAGATCCTGGGTGGTAGAGGGATCTTTGGTGTGGCTGGTCCATCTGCTTGGTGAGGAAAGGAACCCACAGATGAGAAATTCCATGTATACCCTTTTCCCCACCCTCCTCTGGTCTTGTTGCCCCCATCTAGGATTGCAGAGGTAAGCACATGGCCTTGATCCTTTGGAGCCCTGGCCTCCTGGTTGAATAAGAGGGTGGAGCAAGCCACTATTGTTACAGTCTATTCCTCCTATTCTCTGTCCCCTGGTCAGAAATCCCATCTGATTAAGAATCCATATGGGCCATGAGAGCTGAAGGAGAAACAATGCTGGAATTGTCAGGTCCCATTTAGATAAGTGACAGCACACCAACACACACACACACACACACACACACACACACACACACATCTGAGCAGCTCATTATTGGTTACTGCTTAATCAGCTAAGTGCCAGCGTCCTTCATGACTCTTAAGTTCTCTACCTCCTGATTCTGTGGCCTCAATAGTGCAACCAGCCAGTAAATAAAAGGCAAGGTCTAACTTCCTCTGCTTTCATCTCATACCTCCTTAGCCTGATCCATCTCACCCTCTGTCCTTTATATCTTGATGTGAACCTTCAAAGGTGAGACTTTTCTGTTTGTTCTCATCTCCCACCAGAATTATCTGCTCTTTCCCCCAACCTGACACTCCTCTTAGCAGCTTCTCTGGAAACCTTCTCCAAAGGTGCAAATGGCCTCAGACTTGCCGATCTGTTGAATCAACCTGCCTTCTATTTTGCTAAACAGTCTCTGTTTTCTCTTCTTCATCAGATGTACAATAAATCCCCATTTGTGGAATTTATTTTCCCCCAGATGGAAGGTCTGAAGAAGCAGGTAGCAGCAAAGAATTAAAACCAAGCCAGTCAGGAGTCATGGAGTCAGTTTGCTTTTCACCTTGTGGTCCCTTTACATGCCAAAGCCAAACTGACTTTTCTTTTTCTCAGTACAATTTCAACTGGTGGGGGAGGGTGGAATAAGATCCAGGTGACTATGAAAGGACTAGGTTTAAAGGAAAGAGGAAAGTGAGGGAACACCTTTGTTTTGGGTTAATAGCTGGGCATGCTCTTATAAGCAGATCTTAAAATGATAACTGTGATCATTATTACAATGAACACAATAATTTGCTTTGATTTCTTCCTCAATGCACTAGACCCTGATTTGTTTTCTCAGAAACCCTTTCCTCATAATGTGTACTACTGGAAGAAAGAGCACTCCTAGATTTGCAGTCTATTTGACTGGGAGTGAGAGAAGGTATTAGTAGAGCTAGGTTGAGAGGCATCTTTTTGGAGGTCAAAAAAATTAAGTTTAGGATGGAGACTTACTATAAATAATAATGATAATAATAATAATAATACTTGCTTGCACACAGCTCACCTGGTTCAATTTTAGCAACACATATAGCCTCCTAAGCACCTTAAGGGTTTATTCTTAAGCACAGAACAGGGAATATCCTCTAAGCATTGCAAGGTATGATCCAAACCACCCATCCTCTGAAAATAGTCCCAAATAAAAAAAATAAGTTAAATTTTATACTAAATGAAGATGATGCAAACACACCTAGAATAATACAACATAGTGAGAGAGAGAGAGAGAAAGAGAGAGAGAGAGAGAGAGCGGGAGAGATAAAGATTTTGGAATGATCTGAGAAAAGCTCATTATGGAAGATGTTCCATAGAAACATCAATGAGAAATTAAGTCAGAGATAGGAGATGTGCCATGATAAGACAACTCAATCTACAACAAGCTATACACAAAAGGGGACCTCTTACACTAGCAGCCTAGGGAGTGAGGGAGGTGGTATGTGATGCATGCTGGGAACAGGGGTGGAGGGAGGACACTGGTGGTGGGAATGACCCTAATTCACTGTCACTATGCACCTTAAATATAACTGTGAAAGACATGTAATTCACAGTGGTCACAATAAAAAATATTTTAAAATGTTTTCAAGTGCCCAAACAAGCATTCAAAGCCTTCCATGAGTTCAGATTCCTCCTCTTACCTCTCCATAGATTCCTATAGATGACCCTCACATTTGAGATTTAACAGAATTCCACACCAGGGAGCTTTTCTGTCTCTGTTCTCACTCAGAGAGAGTGAGAAGTAAATTGAGGCATAAGTCCAGAATTTTCACCAAATATTTGGTGAATTAGCTAGGTCAATTCTTAGATGTCTGTTTTCATTGGACATAGTCCTTAAATCCATCAGTCATTTAAATTATAATGCAAATGCACACACTTTCCCACAAACCTACTACTATGTTCTTGCTAACCAGGATGAGGTTGGTCAAAGTTTCCTAAGTTTCTTGTCATATCTGTTGTATTAAATAATTAAGGATGGAGCTGGATGGCGATGGATGGAGGTGGATTTCTCTGTCTGCCATCCCAGGCCACGTGGCTCAGCAACCCCATGAACCGGCGAGTTTCAGGCCCAGGTGAAACGCGAAATCACTCACTCACAGGCAGGCTTCAGGAAGAATCATCTTTATTTATGCCCTAGCCACCACATGTGTGTGGCCTATCTCATAACCTTTCAAGCATACAGCCATTCTAGGCTTGCCCTGCGTCTTATTCTCTTTCAGCCATCTCCCTTAGAGAGCCCACCAGGGCCAAAAGGCAAAAGCCCCTTAATCCCTTGGCTTCCGGGTTTATCTACCTATTCCAAGACCCCTCCCCGGAATGGGCCAGGCTTTGCAGGTAAAGTCACACCTATTATCCGGTTCCCAAGACCCCTCCCAGAAATGGGTGGGTCTCAGATAAGTACCCTACATTTCCTCCTTTTTTGAAATATAAAAAGAGCCTTTTGTAATTTTGACTCCACCTTTAGCCAAAGGTGGGTTAATATTTTCATGCAACAACGTAATAAAGTGAAAATTAATATACCAGCCCTTTTCAAAAACATATTTTTGCAAAATATACTTTACACCTGTAACCTAAAATTCTATTAATGCTTTTTTACCAAGCATTATTCCGGAACTTTTATGTTTCTATACTTTTAAACTATATTGGGGGAACTTTATTGTTCCTATACCTTTCCTATACACAAGTACTTCAGCATACATGCATAACATACATTATAAAAACAGGCTAAGTACATTAAAATACACACAGTAAAACATTTTGCAATTGAAAATATTAACTATGAAAGACAACAAAACACATTTAAATTATAAAGAAAATGACTAAGACAAAGATGCAGGTGGTTAGAAATCAGATTTTAAATGGGCTAAGCTGTATTACCTTCCTATTATTTTTATTTTTTAACCACTAACTAACTAAAACTTATTCCATCACCAACTATGAGTAAAATATAAGACTACCCGCTTAGTTCCTATACTTAAAATGATTAATTTGTCCCACGCTGATCTCACCACGTGGCTTCTGTAAACTTGCTGGTTTTTCCCACGCTGATCTTACCACGTGGCTTTCTTTTAGTTTCAGGCCCCGCAGACGGTTCTGTAGACCATGAGGTTGCAGGTTTTCAGGCTTGCCACGGAGCAAAGCTGAGCTGAGGCGTTTCTGCTTCTGGGCTGATAACTTTTCGCCGCTTTTCCCCTCAGGGCAGCACTTAGCAAGCCAGTTTTTGGCCACAGCTTTTTTGCAGAGGGCTTTTGGATGTTCAAAGTTCAAAGTTATTTAAACTAAAAGTTCAGTCCGAAATTTCCAAAGTCGAAATCCAAATTCAAGCCGCAGGTCATTTTCAGAAAATCAGTCCACTTTAAATACAGTCTTTTTTCTCCTTCGTTTCCAATTTAAGCTTTTAATCAGTTTTTGTACAGGCCGAGGTTTTTGTTTCTTGTAACAAAGTCTCAGTTCTGGGCCTGGGCCTGGGCTGGAGGTGATGCAAGCTTCCACCTCTCTTTTTTCAGTTGCCCTTCTTTCCCTGGAAGGGGTTGCGGCCATATTTGAACATGGCTTTATGTGGTCAAACCCTTTGGGCTGACTCCATTTGAAAAGAGCCAAAATGAAACAGAAGAGCAGTAATCTTACCATATTCGCTGTTTTCTTGGGTCCAGGATTCAGGTCAAAGTTCGGAGCGCCAGATGTTGTATTAAATAATTAACGATGGGGCTGGAATGGCGGTGGATGGAGGCCTTTGTGCTTAGGCCCCAGCCACGTGGCTTCATTCCCCATCCAGCTGGCAAGTTCCAGGCCCAGGTGAAATCACTCACTCACACGCAGGCTTCAGGAAGAATCATCTTTATTTATGCCCTAGCCACCACAGGTGTGTGGCCTATGTCAACCTTTTAAGCATTCAGCTATATTTTGCTAGCCCTGCATCTTATCTCCTGTTAGCCATCTTCCCTTTGGGCTCCATGCGGCCCAAAGATTCAAAAGCCAGGAAGCCAAGCCGGGCCAAAAGAGAAATGGCAAAAGGGCCTGAATCCCCTGGCTCAGAGGTTTATCTATCCTTTTCCAGACCCCTCCCAGAAATGGGAGGTCTTGCAGGTAAAGTTACACCTACTATCCGGTTCAGACCCCTCCCAGAAATGGGTGGGTCTTAGGGTACACCACATTTCCCCCTTTTTTAAATATTTTCATGCGCCAACGTAATAAAGTGAAAATTAATATACCAGCCCTTTTCAAAAACATATCATTTGCAAAATATACTTTACACCTGTATTTGCAAATTCTGCAAGTTCTGGACCCCTTGTACTTGAAAGGTTTGCCAAGTTATCTGTCCAGAAGGGGTCACTGTCTGTGCCTGTATTAAAAAGGTTCCAGGATTCAACTGCAACTGAAGATTTTGCAAAGCCTGTTGTGATATATTTTGACCACTGGCTTGCACACCGTGGATTGTCTGTGGTGTAATACCTTGCACAATTTGGGCTTGACTGGTTGGCTGCTGAGACTCTTGAAGCTGTAGATGTGTAGGCTGTGCTGTAGAAACCTGAATATTCTGAGCCTGTGTCTCTTCAGAAACAGGCGACTGGATATAATTTCCCTGAAGATCTGAAGAATGGACTTGCCCACTAGATGTAGTCAAGCTATTTGCGTTTTGTTGCAATATACCTGTACTATCTATAGTAACAGGTAGCTGTGATGAAGACGACGTTGGCACAAATAAATCTGTATCAGTATTAGTTTCATTAATATCAGGAGAAACTCGCTCACCAGTCCTTTCTGAATTGTCTGAACTATCCATAGCTTGTCCTGTGTTTATCAAATGTCCATCGGCATTAATGCCTGCAGTCATTGTCTGAGAACTGCCTGAGAGTCCCAAAGAATCTAGATCGACACTATTGATTGGTACAAAGGTAATATTTCCTGGCAGACCAAGAGGGACATTAGCAACTACTTGAGTTTGGCCAGGAAAAGATGAACCACCAATTGCAACTCCCTGGACCTGGACTTGACCAGTTTGTGGCATAAGGTTCTGGATATTAGCAGGAGGTGTTCCAGAAGCAAGCATAGACTGATTAGATCCAGGAATGATCTGAATTTGACCACTTTCTTGATTTAAACCCCCATTATCTGAAGAGCCTGTGAAACCAATCTGAACCTGCTGACTATCTATTGACTGAATCTGTGGTATTACTTGATATTGAACATTGGACACTGTACCATTTGATGAATCTGATCCTGGTGTAACTGAAAATATTTGTTGATTCTGCAAATTCTGAAGGGGAAGGACATACTGCCCACTCGAAGTAGCAGCACCTGGAATCTGTACTAGATTACCAGCTTCATCTTTTATAGTTGACTGTGTACTTGATAAAACCTCCCATCGGTTTGGTGCTCCTCCCAACTGTGCAGAAGCCAAGTCACCTGTCGGCAGGACTGTCAGCATTCTCTCCAGGATGTAGCTGTATACCAGTAGAATCTATAGAGTTCACTGTAACTGTTTGTAGATTTGGCAACTGACCAGTGCTTAGACTAACTGGAGTTGAAGTCAAGGCTCCACCTGTTGCAACTTGACCAAGTGTGAGCGTCTGAACAGGTGTCAAAGTTATTTGTTGGGCAGCAGTATTCTGTATTTGCAAATTGATTTTCTGCCATCAATAATTCATACGATAGAGTAACACCTGCCACTTGCTTTTTCATACCATCCGGACTATATAATTTAGCTTTTACGCCTTCTGAATAGTACATTTCCCATTCAGTTCGCTGTTTAGACGACAGGCATATTTCAGCGATTCTTTTAAAATCATACAAAGTCCAAGATGAGTTATGACTCCAAAGTCTTAATAACTCCACACTGTATGGCGATTTTGGCCCATTTTCTTTACATGATCTTTTAAACCGATCTAATTCTTCCATCTGATAGGGTACATAGTTAGAAACATTTACCCCGTCTATAGGGGATAAGGCCTGATTAGCAAAATTACTCTGAATAGAGCTCTGAGACTGAGCATGTGGTTCATTTTTTGAATCTGCTCTGCTCTGCGATTCAATTTTGTGACTAGAAGGAGGCATACTTCGTGGAGTTAGCACTGGAGGTAGATCATTATCTGAGTCACTACTGTCAAGCAATTCACTAGAATCAGGCTTAACATTCTGAGTTGTTTTTCTTCCAGCAAAAATTTCTATATTGTTGATGGTGGGGCTGGATTCGTCAGCCTGCACCTTGGTCTGAGTTTTCGTCAGATAAATTTCCTTATTATCTATACTGGTTTTAGCCTCACCATTTCTACACTTTCTATTTCCTAAATAGAAATAACAGCAAATAACTATGCTCATAATAATAACGTTAGTCAACACAGAAATTCCACAAACTATGATGGCTAGAGACACTACACTTTTCAACCAGAACCATCTGAGCAGCCGCTGGAGCCTTAGTTGCATTCCTGTGAAGGCCCAGGCGATGGCTCTCCCTCTGCTCCTGGCCCCTTCCCAGAGTGGGAGTGTGGTTCTTGAGGAGTCTCTGGAGAAGACTTTGCGGTGGTACAGCAGGAGATCATCATGATGAAAGACTGCAAACATGCCAACATCGTCGCCTACTTTGGAAGCTATCTTAGGGGAACCTGGTGTCAGTCCTTTTCCCGTCCGGGTGTGTGTTTGCAGAGTCCCTGAATTGGCACTGCATTTGTTCAGAACCACCAACCAGAACTAAAACTTTGTTACAAAAACCAAAAACCTGGGCCTCTTCAAAAACTTATTAAAAGTCTAAATTGGAAACGAAGGAGAAAAAAGACTGTATTTAAAGTGGACTGATTTTCTGAAAATGACCTGCGGCTTGAATTTGGATTTCGACTTTGGAAATTTCGGACTGAACTTTTAGTTTAAATCACTTGGAACTCTGAACATCCAAAGTGCTCCCAGAGGAAAAAAAAGGCAGCGGTGAAGCCCCTGCGGCAAAAAGCTCCAAGCGGCAAGCTCCAAGCAGCTCGGCTCGGCTGGGATATCGGCTGGAATCGGCTTGGCTGGGCTCAGTTTGGCCCGGAAAAGCGAAAAACCTGGAATCCTCGCTCCAGATCACAAACCGGCAGCGGAGCCTGGAACTACGGAAGAAAGCCACGTGGTAAGATCAGCGTGGGACAAAACATCTGAACTTTAAAAGTTTACAGAAGCCACGTGGTGAGATCAGCGTGAAACAAACCAGCATCTAAAATCTAAAAATTTACAAAAGCCACATGGTGAAATCAACATGGTGAGATCAGCGTGGAACAAATTAATCATTTAAACTGTGATTTTAGGTGTAGAAACTAAGCAAATAGTCATATATTTCACTCATAGTTGGTAATGGGATAAGTTTTAGCTAGTTAGTGGTTAAAAAATAAAAATAAAGGAAGGTAAAACAGCTTAGCCCAACTAAAACATCTAATTTCTAACCACCTGCATCTTTGTCTTAAGTCATTTTCTTTATAATTTAAATGTGTTTTGTTGTCTTTCAGAGTTAATATTTTCAATTGCAAAATGTTTTACTGTGTATTTTAATGTACTTAGCCTGTTTTTAAAATGTATGTTATGCATGTATGCTGAAGTACTTGTGTATAGGAAAAATATAGGAACAGTGAAGTTCCCCCAATATAGTTTAAAAATATAGGAACATGAAAGTTCCGAAATAGTGCTTGGTAAAAAAGCATTAATAGAATTTTAGGTTACAGGTGTAAAGTATATTTTGCAAATGATATGTTTTTGAAAAGGGCTGGTATATTAATTTTCACTTTATTACGTTGGCGCATGAAAATATTTAAAAAAGGGGGAAATGTGGTGTACCCTAAGACCCACCCATTTCTGGGAGGGGTCTTAACCGGATAATAGGTGTGACCCTACCTGCAAGACCTCCCATTCCTGGGAGGGGTCGGGAAAAAGTTAGATAAGCCTGGGACGAAAGGGATTCGGCCCTTTTGCCTTTTGCCTTTTGCCGTTTCTCTCTTGGCCCGGCTTGGCTTCCTGGCTTTTGGATCTTTGGGCCGCATGGAGCCCAAAGGGAAGATGGCTAACAGGAGATAAGATGCAGGGCGAATGCTTAAAAGGTTGACATAGGCCACACACCTGTGGTGGCAAGGGCATGAATAAAGATGATTCTTCCTGATGGCTGCGTGTGAGTGAGTCTTGATTACGCCAACTACCTGGGCCTGGAACTTGCCAGCTGGATGGGGGATGAAGCCACGTGGCTGGGGCCTAAGCACAAAGGCCTCCCTCCACCGCCATCCAGCCCCATCGTTAATTAATTAATTCAACATTAATTAATTCAAATCAGGTTCAGCTCTGATTAGACTCCAAGGGGCACACAGAAACAGAGCCCTCCCACTCATTATTGACTATTAATTTTACCTTTTTTTTTTTTCATTTTTTTTGGGGGGGTCACATCGGCCAGCGCTCAGGGGTTACTCTTGGCTCTGTGCTCAGAAATCTCTCCTAGCTGGTTCAGAGGATCACTTGGGATGCAGGGAATCGAACTGGGATTCATCCTGGGTTGGCCGAGTGCAAGGCAAATGCCCTACAGCTGTGCTATCTCTCCAGCCCTCAATTTTACTTTTAAATCTTGGGCCTCTTTCATCACTACATCCAAAGTTAAAAAAAGTTTTTGAAAATACCTTTAAATTCTTCATTACATAAATCTCCAAACACATATCTATAAATTGCTGCCAAACAGCGTTTGTGAGGAAAATTGATGGAAATGTGGGAAGATGAGGGAAACTGGCAAATATTTGTGGGCATAAGGAGAAGAGAAGGAAGGTGATGAAGAATTCCAAGCACAAGAAAAGCCTGAATCACCAGAGCATAGAAACAGAAGCAAAAGATTTAATTTGGTGCAAAAACTTTTGTTTTTCAAAGCCATATCAGCCTTAACTGCTATTTAGCTTGTGTAAGCCACCTACTTGCTTGTTTGCCTACTTCTGAGTTTGAAGACAATAAACCTCATTGAACCCTTGGTTCAGGGCCAAGAATTGGCAGAGCTACCTGAACTCTAGGACCATCGGAATAAAATCCTTTTTTTTTTCACTCACCTTGGGCTGAAGTCTGTATTTCCTGAACCTTCCCTAACATTTCTGATCAAAGTTTAGCACCTGAGTGCTAGGATACCCTCAATTTAAAGTTCACTACAGCGCAGCGTCATTATTTTATTACTTATTTATATATATTTTTATTTATTTATTTATTTATTTATTGTTGCAGAGCCTATGAGCTATTTAACTGCTGTTGTGTGGAAAACCCATCATTGATGTCAGATAACAAAGCAGCAGAACTGTGAACTAATAAAATGTTACCTACAGAAGCAAGAAGCCAGCCAATGGGTCATTGGCAAACCCAACCTAAATCTAGCTTCTACATTAATGTATTTTTTTCCCAATCTATACCTCTTTCATTATTCACTTCATTGGGAAAGTCAAAATTTGATTTGATATAGTCCTTTCTACATAAGATTATACTTAACTCAAATTCAAAAACCCCAGTGTAGGAATGTGGTTTAGAATTCTTCTCTGCTACTCTTTTCCCAGCCCAGTGAATCTCACCCTCCCAGTGAGGTACCTCTGTGACAAGGTATATGGAATCACTGTGATTAGTGGGTGCAGATTTCAATTGGTATACCAAAAATCTCAGCAATATAAGTAAGTCTTCGATGCAATATTTGAAAACAAAGATCAAAATTATTAAAGAGCTTCGACGATGAAGAGAATAGCAACATTTTAAGTAAAGGCAGAATCACAAATACTGATTATTATATCACTTTTGCCTTAGGATCTAATAATGTTGGATATGGGTCCTTGATGAGAAGGCTATTTTCAGAAAGGTAAAGTGAACTAACTAGCCCAAGGCCATGAGGTAATAGATGTAATGGGAGTGGTATCCCTCCCCAACTTTCTATTCATCCCACCTGGATGGTCAGACCCACCCATACCTTGGAGAGGTCTGAGTCTGGAATAAAGGTGTTGCCTGAGGAGAAGGGGGCAGAGAAAAAAAGGAACAAGGAACCTTGGAGATGAGCAGAAAGGGAGAGAGAGAAAGAGCTCCTGAGAGAAAGAGATGAATTAGGCAGACATGGCGCAAAGTCTGCACATGGCAAATACGGCCATGGAATAAACTGAGCTGACACTGATGAAACTTAACTGACTGCTTGTGATTATTTCTATGCCATTACCCTGCACATTCAGACCTGCCCGTGGAAGGGACTACATGTACTGAGTCAAGCAGAGGGAGGCCTCACCCACAATACTAGGACTTTATATTTTATATTAATACAACAGGTAGATAAACTCAAAAGGAGAGCCCAGGTCACCAGAGTTTTATGGGCAGTGTTGCATTTTTATTGTCTCCTTTCCATGTAAGAGGAACAGCCAATGCTAAATAGGAAATGATGGTCCAGTCTACAAAGAGATTATATTTTCTTGTTTTTTGTTTTGTTTTGTTTTTGGGTCACACCCGGCGGTGCTCAGGTGTTACTCCTGGCTGTCTGCTCAGAAATAGCTCCTGGCAGGCACGGGGGACCATATGGGACACCGGGATTTAAACCAACCACCTTAGGTCCTGGATAGGCTGCTTGCAAGGCAAGCAGCCTATGTGCTATCTCTCTGGGCCCTATATTTTCTTGTTAAAGCAAGTAAGTAGACGGGAACTAGGGGTTATCCTGGCAATGAGTTCTTGAGATGTACAAAAACCAAGATGAGATTTGAAGAAGTGACTCTATCACTAGCTCTAAAGTAACTAAAAGCATTTTTTGAATGACCCACTTGTGGACACAGGAACTGAGGCCTAATAAGACTCTAGTTGGAGCCAATTAGCTTAGGAGAATACTAAACTCCCACAGGAGAAGACCATTTTCTGCAGACACAAAGCTCTGATAAAGACATAAAGGTGGGGTGGTTCGAATCCCAACATCCCATATGGTCTCTCGAGCCTGCCAGGAATGATTTCTGAGTGTAAAAGCCAGGAGCACTGCCGGGTGTGACCCCACTCCACCCCGCCCCCCCCCAAAAAAGACATAAAGGTGGATCAAAAGTCTCAGGATCTTCTCCTTGACAATGCTATATTCAAGGAAGTTCCAAGTAGGGGTAGTTTTGGAGAAAACCTCTAGAGTCAACTTTGCAAAAGCAAGAAGCATCCCTCCCCATCTGGGGAGCTACCTAAGATGTATACTCTCAGCTCTCTCCATCTCTGGAAGAGCTGACATTCTCTCCTAAATTTCTCTCTTTCTCTTTCCCTCTCTCTCCTTCTTTCTCTTTTCTTTGTCTCTCTCTCCGTTTTTCTCTCTTTAAAAATTTATCAAAGCCATGCACCTCCTCCACTGTAGAGACACCATGCCAGTCCATGGTGTGTTGGGGCTTCCCTGCTCTTCAAAGTACAGCAGCTCAAAAGAATCCTCTGGCAATTTTAACTACACAAAAATAGAGAACACCTCAGGCAGAGTGTGAAAGACCAATCTTATAAACAGCAGGATGGCAAGGTGTAAACAAGAGTAGAAAGAAAACACAGCCCCCAAAAGTCATTGCTTTTAACAAGGACAATATGAGGAGAATGAACTCATATCCAATTGTCATGGAACAATAAAAGTTCAACAAAGTGTTATATCACGAGCTGGGTGGCTGCAGGAAACCAAAATGATCCATTCCAATCTGCCATCTTGTCCCTTTTAGCCTAGCTACTTGATTAGATGAACTACTCTTCCTATTGTAGATGCTTCAAGTTTTGGGTATTTTTATATTTTGTTCATTTGTCTTTCGTGCACCACAATAATTTACAAGGTGATGATCACTTTTCTAAGTCATAGCTCTCATCATTTATGAGCCCACAAAGAATATTTCTCCAGGAAACCACACACCAGCATATTTTCTTTTTTTTTTTTTTTTTTTTTTTTTTTTTAATTTTTTTTTATTTAAACACCTTGATTACATACATGATTGTGTTTGGGTTTCAGTCATAAAAGGAACACCACCCATCACCAGTGCAACATTCCCATCACCCAAGTCCCAAATCACCCTCCTCCCCACCCAACCCCCGCCTGTACCCTAAACAGGCTCTACATTTCCCTCATACATTCTCAATATTAGGACAGTTCAAAATGTAGTTATTTCTCTAACTAAACTCATCACGCTTTGTGGTGAGCTTCCTGAGGTGAGCTGGAACTTCCAGCTCTTTTCTCTTTTGTGTCTGAAAATTATTATTACAAGGGTGTCTTTCATTTTTCTTAAAACCCATAGATGAGTGAGACCATTCTGCGTTTTTCTCTCTCTCTCTGACTTATTTCACTCAGCATAATAGATTCCATGTACATCCATGTATAGGAAAATTTCATGACTTCATCTCTCCTGACAGCTGCATAATATTCCATTGTGTATATGTACCACAGTTTCTTTAGCCATTCATCTGTTGAAGGGCATCTTGGTTGTTTCCAGAGTCTTGCTATGGTAAATAGAGCTGCAATGAATATAGGTGTAAGGAAGGGGTTTTTGTATTGTATTCTTGTGTTCCTAGGGTATATTCCTAGGAGTGGTATAGCTGGATCGTATGGGAGCTCGATTTCCAGTTTTTGGAGGAATCTCCATATCGCTTTCCATAAAGGTTGAACTAGACGGCATTCCCACCAGCAGTGGATAAGAGTTCCTTTCTCTCCACATCCCCGCCAACACTGTTTATTCTCATTCTTTGTGATGTGTGCCATTCTCTGGGGTGTGAGGTGGTATCTCATCGTTGTTTTGATTTGCATCTCCCTGATGATTAGTGATGTGGAACATTTTTTCATGTGTCTTTTGGCCATGCGTATTTCTTCTTTGTCAAAGTGTCTGTTCATTTCTTCTCCCCATTTTTTGATGGGGTTAGATGTTTTTTTCTTGTAAAGTTCTGTCAGTGCCTTGTATATTTTGGAGATTAGCCCCTTATCTGATGGGTATTGGGTGAATAGTTTCTCCCACTCAGTGGGTGGCTCTTGTATCCTGGGCACTATTTCCTTTGAGGTGCAGAAGCTTCTCAGCTTAATATATTCCCATCTGTTAATCTCTGCTTTCACTTGCTTGGAGAGTGCAGTTTCCTCCTTGAAGATGCCTGTAATGTCCTGTAGTGTTTTGCCTATGTGCTGTTCTATATATCTTATGGTTTGGGGGCTGATATCGAGGTCTTTAATCCATTTGGATTTTACCTTTGTACATGATGTTAGCTGGGGGTCTAAGTTTAATTTTTTGCAAGTGGCTATCCAATTGTGCCAACACCACTTGTTGAAGAGGCTTTCCCTGCTCCATTTAGGATTTCCTGCTCCTTTATCAAAAATTAGATGGTTGTATCTCTGGGGAACATTTTCTGAGTATTCAAGCCTATTCCACTGATCTGAGGACCTATCCTTATTCCAATACCATGCTGTTTTGATAACTGTTGCTTTGTAGTACAGTTTAAAGTTGGGAAAAGTAATTCCTCCCATATTCTTTTTCCCAATGATTGCTTTAGCTATTCGAGGGTGTTTATTGTTCCAAATGAATTTCAAAAGTGTCTGATCCACTTCTTTGAAGAATGTCATGGGTATCTTTAGAGGGATGGCATTAAATCTGTATAATGCCTTGGGGAGTATTGACATTTTGATGATGTTAATCCTGCCAATCCATGAGCAGGGTATGTGTTTCCATTTCCGTGTGTCCTCTCTTATTTCTTGGAGCAGAGTTTTATAGTTTTCTTTGTATAGGTCCTTCACATATTTAGTCAAGTTGATTCCAAGATATTTGAGTTTGTGTGGTACTATTGTGAATGGGGTTGTTTTCTTAATGTCCATTTCTTCTTTATTACTGTTGGTGTATAGAAAGGCCATTGATTTTTGTGTGTTAATTTTGTAGCCTGCCACCTTGCTATATGAGTCTATTGTTTCTAGAAGCTTTTTGATAGAGTCTTTAGGGTTTTCTAAGTAGAGTATCATGTCATCTGCAAACAGTGAGAGCTTGACTTCTTCCTTTCCTATCTGGATTCCCTTGATATCCTTTTCTTGCCTAATCGCTATAGCAAGTACTTCCAGTGCTATGTTGAATAGGAGTGGTGAGAGAGGACAGCCTTGTCTTGTGCCAGAATTTAGAGGGAAGGCTTTCAGTTTTTCTCCATTGAGGATAATATTTGCCACTGGCTTGTGGTAGATGGCCTTCACTATATTGAGAAAGGTTCCCTCCATTCCCATCTTGCTGAGAGTTTTGATCAAGAATGGGTGTTGGACCTTATCAAATGCTTTCTCTGCATCTATTGATATGATCATGTGGTTTTTATTTTTCTTGTTATTGATGTTGTGTATTATGTTGATAGATTTACGGATGTTAAACCAGCCTTGCATTCCTGGGATGAAACCTACTTGATCGTAGTGGATGATCTTCTTAATGAGGCATTGAATCCTATTTGCCAGGATTTTGTTGAGGATCTTTGCATCTGCATTCATCAGTGATATTGGTCTGTAATTTTCTTTTTTGGTAGCGTCTCTGTCTGGTTTAGGTATCAAGGTGATGTTGGCTTCATAAAAGCTATTTGGAAGTGTTTCTGTTTGTTCAATTTCATGAAAGAGTCTTGCCAAGATTGGCAGTAGTTCCTCTTGGAAAGTTTGATAGAATTCATTAGTGAATCCATCTGGACCTGGGCTTTTGTTTTTCGGCAGACATTTGATTACTGTTTTAATTTCATCAATGGTGATGGGGGTGTTTAGATATGCTACATCCTCTTCCTTCAACCGTGGAAGATTATAAGAGTCCAAGAATTTATCCATTTCTTCCAGGTTCTCATTTTTAGTGGCGTAGAGTTTTTCAAAGTAGTTTCTGATTACCCTTTGAATCTCTGTCATATCAGTAGTGATCTCTCCTTTTTCATTCCTGATACGAGTTATCAAGTTTCTCTCTCTCTCTTTCTTTGTTAGGTTTGCCAGTGGTCTATCAATCTTGTTTATTTTTTCAAAGAACCAACTTCTGCGTTCGTTGATCTTTCGGATTGTTTTTTGAGTTTCCACTTCGTTGATTTCTGCTCTCAGCTTTGTTATTTCCTTCTGTCTTCCTGTTCTTGGGTCCTTTTGTTGAGCATTTTCTAGTTCTATTAGCTGTGTCATTAAGCTACTCAGGTAAGCTCCTTCTTCCTTCCTGATGTGTGCTTGCAAAGCTATAAATTTTCCTCTCAGTACTGCTTTTGCTGTGTCCCATAAGTTCTGAGAGTTTGTGTCTTTATTGTCATTTGTTTCCAGGAACCTTTTGATTTCCTCCTTGATTTCATCTCGGACCCACTGGTTATTGAGCATGAGGCTGTTTAACTTCCAGGTGTTAAAGTGTTTCTTCTGAGTCCCTTTGGAGTTCACAAATAATTTCAGAGCCTTGTGGTCAGCGAAGGTAGTCTGCAAAATTTCTATCCTCTTGATCTTATGGAGGTATGTTTTATGTGCCAGCATGTAGTCTATCCTGGAGAATGTCCCATGTACATTGGAGAAGAATGTGTATCCAGGTTTCTGGGGATGGAGTGTCCTATATATATCCACTAGGCCTCTTTCTTCCATTTCTCTCCTCAGGTCTAGTATATTCTTGTTGGGTTTCAGTCTGGTTGACCTGTCCAGTGTTGACAAAGCCATGTTAAGGTCCCCCACAATTATTGTGTTGTTGTTAATATTATTTTTCAGATTTGTCAACAGTTGTATTAAATATTTTGCTGGCCCCTCATTCGGTGCATATATGTTTAGGAGAGTGAATTCTTCCTGCTCTACGTACCCCTTGATTAATATAAAATGTCCGTCTTTGTCCCTTACAACCTTCCTGAGTATAAAGTTTGCATTATCTGATATTAGTATGGCCACTCCAGCTTTTTTATGGGTGTTGTTTGCTTGGATAACTTTTCTCCAGCCTTTTATTTTGAGTCTATGTTTGTTCTGACTATTCAGGTGCGTTTCTTGTAGGCAGCAGAAGGTTGGATTGAGTTTTTTGATCCATTTAGCCACTCTGTGTCTCTTAACTGGTGCATTTAGTCCATTGACGTTGAGAGAAAGAATTGTCCTGGGATTTAACGCCATCTTTATTTCAAAATTTGGTGTGTCTTTTGGGTAGTCTTGTCTTAGATTAGGTCTTTCAGTTTTTCTCTTAAGACTGGTTTTGTGTCTATGAAGTTTCTGAGCTGTTTTTTGTCTGTGAAACCATGTATTCTTCCATCAAACCGGAAAGTGAGTTTTGCTGGGTATAGTATTCTGGGTGAAGCATTCATTTCATTCAGTCTTGTCACAATATCCCACCACTGCTTTCTGGCATTGAGCGTTTCTGGTGACAGGTCTGCTGTAAATCTCAGGGAAGCTTGCTTGAACATGATTTCCCCTTTTGATCTTGCTGTTTTCAGAATTCTGTCTCTATCTGTGGGATTTGTCATTGTGACTAGGATGTGTCTTGGGGTGGTTTTTCTGGGGTCTCTTTTGGTTGGTACTCTTCGGGCATGCAGGATTTGATCACATATATTCTTTAGCTCTGGAAGTTTCTCTTTAATGATGTTCTTGACCATTGATTCTTCCTGGAAATTTTCTTCCTGGGTCTCTGGGACTCCAATGATTCTTAAGTTGTTTCTGTTGATCTTATCATAAACTTCTATTTTCGTCTGTTCCCATTCTTTGACTAATTTTTCCATTGTCTGCTCATTTGCTTTAAGTTTTTTGTCCAATCTCTCCTGCTGTATGGAATTGTTATGTATCTCATCTTCCACAGCACCAAGTCTATTCTCAGCTTCTGATACCCTGTCCCAGAGCTTATCCATTTTGTCATTCACTTCGTTTACTGAGTTTTTCAGGCCTGTTAGTTGACATGTTATTTCAGTTTGGAGTTTTGTCATTTCTGCCTTCATATTTTCTTGGTTCTTATTAGTGTTCTGTTCAACTCGATCCATGGTTTCTTGGAGTCTGTTGAGCACCTTCCATATTGCTAGTCTAAAGTCCTTATCTGAGAGGTTGATTAGTTGTTCAGTCATTATCTGGTCCTCAGAATTGTCATCTTCATTCTCTATGTCTGATGCTGGCCTGCGCTGTTTCCCCATTGTCACATTTGTATTGTGGGTTTTTCTACGTGTTGTAGTGGTATTCATTGTCTATATGATGTAGGCAGCACACTCCTCTGGCTCCTCCCTTTCTGGATGGGCTGACTTGCCTCTAAGGGAGGGGATTCCTCCGTGGATGAAGCCTCACACTGGGTCAAATCTTAGGCCCGAGCATGCAACAGAGAAGACAGTCCAGAGAGAAATGTTTGCTTCTGTGATATAGCGCCGTTCTTAGTGTGATTTTTCCTTCTTGTTGCAATGGAGTTCTTTCCTTAGAAAGAGTGCACGGCCGCGTAGCGAAGCGGAGCGGCCGTGCTTCTCTGAGCCTCTTTTTGCCCCACTCGCAAGAGTTTCACGCAAGAGGACAGTAGACAGACATAGACAGGTCACACTCACAGTCTTTCACAGCTGAGCCCCACTGGGCCGGTGTACTTTCGCGGATTTTCCCCGCCTGGTGTCACACACAGGGAGCCCACACCAGCATATTTTCATCTTTCTGACTCACATTCTAAAATACGCATGAAAAAAAATATATTCCTATGCTTAAACTGCCCTAGTAAACCCTAGCTGTTCTCACTGGTGCTGCTATAAAATGTGGTGCCACAGAGTTCCAGCATCTTCTTTCCTTTCAATCAATCTAAGCAGTAAGTACACACAAAGCAGGACTCTGGACCATGGCTGGGAACAACAGCAAGGAGAAGATCCTGGCTTCAAAATGGACAGATGGGTGCTGGAGTGAGAGGTTGGGGACAGGAATTGAAGAAAAGTGGATGTTTTCTTTGGTGGTTAGACAACGGCCATGAAAGGCAAACAATGATAGGGGTATAGTTCTCTTGGTGTGATGCTATGTGAGGGTTGGATACTCTGGAGACAGCTACGTGCTGAGGTCTGTGAGCACTGGGCAAGCACAGTTAGGCAAGAAAATGGAATCTACCTTTAAAAAACATCAGAAACTTTGGCGAGAAAAAGCATTCAGAGCAAACAGTGGGTGAGGAAAACTAGATTGTAGTATCTAAGCAGAGAAAATATGTACAACAGGAAAACTCAGGAAAAAGAAAGTTGGCAAGGGAGAATATGGTGGCAGAGTACAATGACTGCAGCAATGGGACCAAAGAATGAAATAGAAAGAAGGAATTTAGGTACTGGGAGATAGTATAGTGACTAGGATTAGTGATTAGCAAGTATCTTACTGGGACTTGATTCCCTGCTTCACATATGACCCTAAGCATTCAGAAGCCTCTGGAACCACCAGGGTAACCTGGGAAATCCTAGCACTGTGGAGTCCAAAGTAGAATCACATCCTACTGGACCTCTCATCCAGTTAGCAAAGAATCACTAGGAGGAATCCTAAACCTTCTGGACACTGAATGAGGACACACCCCACCCTCACAAGAATGAGGGCCTGTTTTGCCCAAAAGAGAGCCCCACTCCTCACTGTCTTAGCTTTCACACAGAGAAACTCTGATTTAATCATAGTGAAAGCAAACCAATGACAACGCAACCTAAAACAAAATCTGTTCAAGAGATGTAATAAGAGATGCTTCCGATCTATTCACCTCAAATCAAACTCAATTCTCTTGATAAAAAATAAAAAGTTCTATTGGCTGTTTCAATTATAAGATAAACAAATCTAGAATTTTAGTCACAGGGGAAAAGGCCAGATTTGCATTTTAAGATGTCTCAGGGTTGAGAGAGTACCGAAGTTACAGCATGTGCCTTGCATGTGGTTGACCTCAGTTGGATCCCTGACACCACTCCTGAAAAATATCAGGAGTGACCCCTGTACATCAGGAGTGCAGACACAGGGACAAGCCCTGAGCACTGCTAGTTGTGGCCCACAACCAAAACAAAACAAAACAAAAATGACAAGTGGTGAATAAGAGGGATGAAAGCTGAAGAAAAGTCTAAAATGCTCCATTACAACCACAAGAAAGAGGTTTGATGACCACAGGCCAGAATCAGAGCCCACCCACAACTGTCACAGGAGCTGGCTCTAAAAAGGAACAGCTTGATCCTAGGATCAGCCATCCAGAGACAGGACACTTCTCTAGTCTCTCATTCAATACTTCCTTCACTGGCAGCAAAGGTTATTTCTATTTATTCTAACAGATTTAGATATTCTTAAGAAAAGATCCCTTTATTTCATTCTTACCAAGAAAACAACCCCAAGGGAGAAGGGAAGGAAGCAAGTCTTGACCTATATGTGCTAAATGAATTGTTTTACCAATAGCAAGTGGTGATTAAGTCCTCCTTATATTGAATAACAACTTTTTGCACCACTGGGCATAAGAGAAACCAGCAACAATGGTCAAAGGCTTGAAGTTGTGAGTAAGCAGAGAAGAAAGAGCTGGGTAGGGTGACATGAAAATATTAAAGGGTGGAAGAAAGGGCCTGAGGACATCCTTCCTCCTTTGGGTTTCAGAAATTATGGCAAAGGTTTATTCCCTTTTCATTTAAATTTGGCTACCCATATGCTGCATTTCTTTGAGCTGCTGTTTTCTTCAATGTAGCTGCAGAGCTGGGAGATACACAGCAAAGATCTTGGTTTCAGTCTGCCAAAAATTTTATCAAGACCTGTGGGTGGGTTCAGGACTACTGTGAGTCATGTCCAGAACCACAAGTAGACTGAGAGTATTGCAGGGGAGGTTGGCACTCTGCTCTCAGATGCCAGCCTCAACTTGGCCAATAATAGCCCCAGTGATTGGATTTCTGGAGCATTTTTGTATTAGTCAGAACAATCAAAGCAAAAAATATATTTCAATTCCTGAAAAATCGAGGAGGTAAGGATAATGCTAGATAAGAAATAACAATAGTTGGAGCTGGAGAGTTAGTATAGGGGTAAGGCGTTTGCCTTACATGTAGCTTATCTGATTTCATCTTCAGTACCTTTATGGTCCCCTGAGCACTTTCAGGAGTGATCTCTTGAGTACAATTCCAGAGCCTGTGCACAGCTTGATGTGACCCAAAATCAAAACAAAACAAAAACTGACAACACCAATATATCTGTATTTGACAGTTTTATGAGAAAAAGATTCAGAACCCATGATAAGAAGTCAGTGGAATTAATATTGTAATCCATTTACAACATATTTATAAGCATGATGTAAAAGAAATCTAGAGCAAAGTCCTATTAGGCAGAATTTTAAAACATAAGTATAAAAAATACTCAAACATGAAAGGAATTAAATCATGGAAAATTAAAAAGATTATATTATTTAAAACTTTATAAGGAAGATTTATTTGTAAAGTACATAAACATTACTGTCATTGAGTTGAAAGTGTATTTTTTCCATGATTCTATTACTGCTAAGAACTGGTCAGTAAAATGATGATACATTTATGAGCTGTTTTTAAATATTTTTCTCTGAAGTCTTCATCTTTTTTGGGGGTCACACCTGGCAGCACTCAGGGGTTACTCCTGACTCTATGCTCAGAAATTGCTTCTGGCAGGCTTGGGAGGCCATATGGGATGCACGGATTCGAACCACCATCCTTCTGCGTGCAAGGCAAACACCCTGCCTCCATGTTATCTCTCCGGCCCCAACAGTTACAGGTTTTTGTTTTGTTTTGTTTTGTTTGGGCCACACCTGGGGTGACGATCAGGGGTTATCTGCCATGAGCTCAGAAATCGCTCCTGGCTTGGGGGACCGTATGGGTTGGAGCCATGGTCTGTCCTAGGCTAGCGCTGGCAAGGCCCTTGCACCACCTTTCCGGCCCCGTTTTTACTTTTTAAACATCTTGTTTAAAAGTGAATTAACAACACAAGGTCGCTTAGATTCTCAGGTTGAGGGCATCAACACTACCTCTTTTGCCTCCACCTTCCATCCCACCTGAGGGTTTTTGAAGCACTAAGTTACATGGATCCCCATATCCTAGGAAGATAATAATTTCTTCTGGAACATTCTCTAAAAGGTTATCTTAAGGCTAATGACCTAAAGTGAATTATGGTATGTGCATAATACATAACATATGCACATGCCATAATTCACTTTAAACATCAATATTTATTCAAATTATTCAAATTTTGATATTTGAAAGTTGGAACACAGACCTCCAAATCAGATTTTTAAATGTACATACTTCATAATTTTTCAGAAAGAAACTTTTTATTTCAGCTAACAGCATTCGATGTACAGAATAATTGTGAAACAAATAGGAAGTTCTTATATGTCCTACATGTAGGAATCTTATATCTAAAGTTATTAGCACAACATATTTTTCTTTTTTGTTGTTTTTTTTTTTTGGAGGGGGGCTTGGTTTTTGTGTTTGTTTGTTTGTTATTTGGGCCACACCCAGTGACACTTAAAGGTTACTCCTGGCTATGTGCTCAGAAATCACTCCCAGCTTGGGGGACCATATGGGATGCTGGGGGATTGAACCCAGGTCCATCCTAGGTCAGCGCATGCAAGGCAAATGCCCTACTGCTTGTGCCACCTCTCAGGCCCCAGCACAAAATATTTTTCACAGTTAATGAGCCAACACTGATGCATCATTATTAATTAACCTCCATGCCTTGTTCCGATTTCCTTAGCTTTTGCCTAAGGTTCTTTTTCTATTGTAGTATTCCCTCTACACCTCGTGTAACATTCTATTACCATCATATTTTATTACCACCTGAGGCACTTCTAGGTGGTGACTATTTCTTTGAGTGATCTTGAGGGTTTTGAGAAGGACCAGGCACTTTGTTGAATCCCTCTAAACAGGGGATGGGGTGGGAAAGGGCCCTTTCCATGCCATCGTGAGAAGGAAACCAACCTACATCACCACTGATTCTAACTTAGATCTTCTGGCTAAAGGCAGTGCTTGTCAGGCTGCTTTGATGTAACCTACATTGCTTTCTTCCATTCTATTCCGTTTTCTTTGGAATAAACAACACTGTTATACTCCCTCTAGATCACTTTTTCTCTTAAAAAGCAGAGTCTCTACATACAGTTTCTGAAAATTTACTGCCCCAAATGGGATAACTGTCTATTCTTCTCAGATTTATTAAATCTTTTATTTATATCATTATCGACATGCATTTAAGTTTCTGAATTTTTGAGTTATACCAAATAATATTTTATTTAGTTGCTCAAATATTTTTGGCATTGGCCATAGAAAGTTCTTTCTGTTTCTATATCTTTTTTGTAGTTATGTTTTGGGGACATAATTGAATTCACAAGAATTGAAATAGAATTATTTCAGGACCCCCCCCAAAGAATTATTTCAGACCCACAATTGACCCAGAATTGAATTAAATAATTACAATAGCCTGATAACAAGGAGATAGCTCATATTATTAGTTCTCTTTTATTGTCTACAAAACTGAGACGCTGGGTGATTTGGACATTTGAACATGGTCTGAAAAATCGCACAGCTAGTAAGTGGTGGGAATTGAACTCAAGCATTTGACTCCAGATTTGGGCCCCTCACCAGTGTACCATTTTGTCTCACAATGATGAAAACAGCACAGAGCATAATACTGCTAAAGTCATTAATCCAACGATTCACACTTCCACAAATTCTATCGTGTTCCCACTAGTTACCAAACTGTACCTGTAATTGGTTCTTTGTGATGGCTGAGATGCTTTGTGGGCCATGGACCAAATTAAAGTGAAAGATATGCTACTAGAATGTGCCCCCTTGAAAGGATTCTGGTGGCTTTCCTGGATGAAGACTGCGTATAAAAGCCACACCACCCAGTGACTACAAATACTTTATGACATTATGGGTGGTGACAATAAGACTGTTGGTATTTATTTTGTTTCTATCCATTATCCTTTCCACACATTTTACAGAAGAGGTTTAGTGTATTTTCCTACTTATGAAGCTCTTATTTGATTCCCAGACAAAATATTTGCATGAAGTGGTCTCTTGTGAAGAACAAAAGTGCGATTTCCATTTCCACAGCTAATTGGAGGAAGAGTACTTACTTAATGACCGCTGCCTCAGGGTTGTTCCAAGAGAAGTTGAGGTAATCTAAAACAAAACAAGCAAAATAACCATGCTGAGCGCAAGTATGTTAAGAGCTGCTTATAAGCTCATTCACTACCAACTATCTCAGTGGCAAAGCCTGGGGAATCTTCCCATGGATTGGATTTAGTGTCAACATTTTTTGGGAAAGATTGGTGTAGGTGATGAATACATGGAGCTCATCCAGGAGACTCATCTAAAGAAAGAAGGAGGATATCCTTATGAGAAATCTGTCATACAATGAACTCTGATGATATTTATAAATGCCTCAGAAGGGAACTCTGGAGCATTGGGAATCTTCATGTTCCGGTTCAGAACAAGTACCAAATGAGCCTCTTTGAGGGAGGACCAGAGTTTAGAGACATTCCACAAATAATTAGTAGGTATAGGGCCCACATAATAAATAATAATAAGCAATAATAAATAATAAATAAGCAATAATAAATCAGAATAGGGGCCAGAGTGATAGCACAGCTGGTAGGGTGTTTGCCTTGCATGTAGGCCTACCCGGGTTCAATCCCCCGCATCCCATATGGTCCCCCGAGCCTGCCAGGAATGATTTCTGAGTGCAGAAACAGGAGTAACCCCTGAATGCCACTGGGTGTGGCCCCAAAAATTAGAATAAATTAGGTCAATAAATGGGAATGCAAAATTGATGTAATCAAGAGGTCAGAATGGGGTCCAGAGAAAGAACTGATCAGAGTAATTAGCTAGTGAGAAGACAGTTCATGTGCAGAGCTAAGAAATTTTCTAAGATGAGGATGTGGTTTGGGACCCCAAGATCAAAGGATGCAGGAGGAAAGTGGACTCTTAAATGGTATTTGGAATTTCTAACCTCTGAGAAAATTTTATACCATGAGGAGCTTCAGTCTAGAAAGGTCTAATTTGTTTAGTATAATTTCAAAACTACCCACTGGTCTAGAGCTCTTGGGAAATCTGTAGTTAATAGCCTTGACTCATACAATTTAATTCCTTGGTATCAGAATGCTACTTTATTGGAAATAAAAAACAAATAAACAAAAAAAGGACAATTGTTAGGGTATCTAAATATCTACTTGAGTGTACATAGCTGTTATACTATTTTTAGTTCCAATAATACTAGAATACTAAGACTCTTAATTTTTTATCCTTAAATAACATACAATATTTATCAAACCTGTACATATGCTGCATATACTTCAATGGGCTTAAAATTGCTGTCCTCTCAGGTATATATATATATAATTAATATATATATACATATTGGTTTTTGGGTTACACCCTGCAGCACTCATGGGTTACTTCTGGCTCTATGCTCAGAAATCACTTCTGGCAGGCCTGGGGGACCATATGGGATTCCGGGATTCGAACCACTCACTGTCCTTCTGCATGCAAGGCAAATGCCTTACTTTCATGCTATCTCTCCAGCCCCTCAGGTATATTTTTTTTTACTGAAAAGAAAGTGAAGTATTGTTTTATTGTTTTTTCTCTATCTCATAGGAACTTAGTTGACATTATATTATAATATAAAATGTAATATTTTTATTGTCAATTTGTGGAATATGGTCAAGTGAGTTTTCAGTGTCTTACATTTTATTTTTTTATTTAAAATTTTTTTATTGAGGCCCTTGTGAATTACGAATCTTTCAGAGTTGTATTTCAGATGTTTAGTGACAGTGAATTAGGGCCATTCCCACACTAGTGTTGACCTCCCTCCACCAGAGTTCCCCACATGCATTCCAAACCTCCACACCTTAACCTCCAGGACTACTCGTGTAACTGGTCCATTTTGTGTTTAGTTTGTTATAGATTGGTTCTCTTGATTCTGTTGTCATTGACTTTGGCTTATGTATTTAGATCTGACCTTTGTTAATTCCCACTCAATGTTCCTAAGACCACTTGGCCCCTTTTTCTTTTCTCAATTTGTAAAAAGACATAGAAATATGAAACAGATCAAAGTGATTCAAATTTTATGGTTCTATGGAAAAGCAGGAACTTCTATCTAGAATATAAGTAAATTAAAAGGAAAAAAGAAAAAAGAGAGGATGGGGAACAGCCGTGGCTTTTTTTTTCTTTTTTTTCTATAGGTACATCAAACACTGGGGAAATTAGAAAGAAAATTTCTTTGGCCTAAGAGATACAGGGTGACTCCACCCATGAAGCATATTACTACAGGCTCTGGGCATGTAGGTTGTCCAGCTCCAATGTCTCTCTTTATGATCCCAGGAAAAATTCTGCTCAGTCACAGTTGACAAAGTCAGTCTTCTGTAGTTAGAGATCTTAGTTTTTGTACAGGTCCTGGGATGAAGACTAGGATAAAGTCTTTCTTTGTGGTCCCAGGAAAAGTTCTGCTTAGTCACAGTTGTAGACAGTCTTAATAGAGATATTGGTTCTTCTACAGATCTTAGGGCAGAGAGTCTTCTGATTTCATCTCACCATTGTGTGGTGGGGTAGGGCAACCTGTCCTTAGATCAAGTTGTTGCTGTTTCCTCAGCATCAGGTAGTCTTATGAGCCTACCCTGGAGCAGGTTGGTGTCAGGGCAGCATGCAGACCTCCCCCAGAGAAAGTTTGAATCCTAGTACTGGTGTTGTAATCTGTGCAGATTTCTATATTGGGATCTGAGGTTCGGGGTTGGACGATTGATGTCTCCATGACAAATGTTCAGGGTGAAAGGCAGCCCTGCACTATAAAATTTACAAGTTCCTTTCTACTTTTTTTTTCCTTCCTACTTTTCCTTTCTATCTTCTTACTAGATAAGAACTTCTTTCTATATGTAAGATTTCCACCCTTTTAGTGTGCCTATGCAAAACGAAACAATGCCACATGAAACTCCTGGTTCATATAGGAGTAAAAATAACAAGCTAAACCATCTCTGATTGTAACCTGAGCTCATAACACAACTGATACTTTTCTATAAGAATTTCCTACTAAGTAGATCCAAAGCAGGAATGAGGGAAGCTGCCTCTACATATGGAAATAGACACTAAGAATTATAACTATTAAGAAAATGCAACACAGAAATGTACAAAAGAAATTGGGGCTGGAGAGATAGCATGGAAGTAAGGCATTTGCCTTGCATGCAGGTCAGTGGTTGGAATCCTGGCATCCCATATGGTCCCCTGAGCCTGCCAGGAGTGATTTCTGAGAATAGAGCCAGGAGTAACCCCTGAGCGTTGCCAGGTGTGACCCAACACCCCCCCCCCGAAAAAGAAAGAAATATAAAAATCCCCTTTAAATCTTTTGAAATAGTTGAGGGTTGTAGAATTCAGAGCATAGTTTCTTTTTCTTTTAATCTTTATTTAAGCACCATGATTACAAGCATGATTGTAGTTGGGTTTCAGTCATAAACAGAACATGGTTTCATCCCATCTTGTTGTCTTGTGGTGCCTGAAAAATGGTTCGCAGAGTGTCTTACATTTTAAAATATATCTATATAACACCATTTCATATCTTCAAATTTCAAGGGGAAAAATACAGCAGGTAAAGCATTTTCATTGTATGTGACCACCCTGGATTCAGTCCCTTGTATTCCACATGGTCTCCTGAGTCCCTCTAGGAGTGATTGCCAAGCACAGAGCTGGGAATAAGCTCTGAGCATCGCCAAGTATGGCCCAGAAACCAAAAATAGAAACATATTTTATGGGAAAGACATGGGCTTGGTTAAAATGCTAGGTGAAAAAAGAGCACTAGGTGAAAAAAGAGGTCTATGCTGACATAGGTCCCTAATGAGCTTACTGAATGAAGATCAAGCTAGTTAGTGGCATCTACACTGCTTGGGTGAGTCTAGAAGCAAGGATAATACATGAGAAGTGTTTCATCTATGTCTGCTCTATATCCCTTTGACTGAGTTTTCTTGATCTCACAGAAGTCCAGTTAAGCACAGAATAAATTCTCTATTTGTTTCTCAGATGTTGATAAAGAAAAGTGATGAGGATGGTATAAGAATCACAGACCCGGGCCCGGCGAGATAGCATGGAGGTTAGGTGTTTGGCTTTCATGCAGAAGGACGGTGGTTCAAATCCCGGCATTCCATATGGTCCCCCGTACCTGCCAGGGGCAATTTCTGAGCATAGAGCCAGGAGTAACCCCTGAGCACTGCTGGGTGTGACCCAAAAGCCAAAAAGAAAAAAGAATCACAGACTCGTGGAAAGGAAGCTCACACAAAGTGCACACATTCTGTTGTTTATATAACAGTTGCTTTTACTGAAACATGCATATGAGAACAATCTATGTGCCTTATGCATTTTGCTACTCTACACGATCATTTCAGGGAGAGAACATAGAAACAGAAGTTAAGAATTCTGGGTCTTCACTCCTTCTTGAACAAAATTAGCTGTATACCAAGCATGGAGTAACCTTTAGGTCTCTACACACGGAAAAGTATGCACAATTACCCTTAAATCTTTCTTTGACATCTCAATCAAGCTGATTCTTTAAAATAAGGATGGTTTTATTCCCATCAGGAAGTTTATACTTTGAGAAAATAAATATAGATGACCACGTATGCATTCTCAAAAGACTGAAGTGAATCTTTTTTGAAGGATGAGGCTACTAAAAATAGTTTGTTATATTCTTTCATGTGCATATATTTTGGTTTGCATTGCACAACTTTTAAGGTTTCTTATATAAGTGAGAATGTTTGGATTAAAATTGCTTCAAAAAGTTTTTTAATATTCAATGAAGAGACTACTAGTTACTAACACTATTTAGCTACTAATGCTAACTCTTTTTCAGTCAGTGATATTATCCACCCATTCTTTTTTTTTTATATCCACCCATTCTTGATGCACAAAATGGTTTCTGGACTCAACATCAGTCTCTAACTTTTTACCCTGAACTTGGTATTCTCAAGCACTCATCAATAGAGATCAATAGACATTTTGTTTTCGTTTGATTCAATATGGCAGTTCACTTGAATTTCAGAACTCAAACTAACTTTCCCAAGAAGTGGGGAAGGTTTAATATTTATTCATCCAGAAGAAATGTGCTATGCTCCAAAACACAATTAAACTAGAAACAGATGATATTCATTCTCTCAAAGGCGCCTAGTAGAAGCTAAATATAGTCAGGACACAGTCAATCATTTCTGAACACAGCTACTGTCCCAACAGAGAGCTGGATCATGGTGGCCCATTTGTTGGTCTAAAGGGAAAGTCATGAGTTTAGCTGGGGGATCATGAACATCATATGATCCACTCAGCACGGCTTTACATGAGATGAATAATACTATTTTAAAGCATACCATTATCTTATTTTCTATTTTTAGGCTGATTATTTAAATAAAGATTAAGCTGGTGATCTAAGAAGTGTGGGTATAAAGAAAGGATGAAGAGAGCAGATTTAATAGGATTCTTAAAGAGGCATCACTTTTATCCTCTGTCCTAACACAATTTCACTGAAGTCTGATTCCTGCTGAATAGAAATTGAAAGAATTTCCTGAATTGCTTTCAGAACACCTGTGACTCATTCCGAGGTCATGATGCTGACTCATTGTAAGGAGTAGATATAGTTCTCATTTCTTTCTTAGAGTCAGTCTGAAATTCAGAAAACAAGCCATTACACAATTTAAAAAAACCATCAGCGAAAGTCACACAAAGATACCCATCTGATTCCAAAGAAGAAAGATCAGTATAATGGGGTTTAGACAAATGTCTCCCTTGACTTAGGTTAGCAAACATTACAGAGAACTTCTTCCAAGGTTAGAGTTCAGGTGGATTCTCCTTCCAGTCTAGATCACCTGCAAAGCTCCCCTTAGGAGAAAAGCTGTCTGAGTCCCAAGTAGAAAAAGACCATCATGGAAGCTCCATACTCTAGGGGGTGTGATTAGTCAACATGAGGTAGGAGGCCAGGACTAGAAGCAAATGACTTTATATCACCTGAGGTGGTTGCTCTTTCCTTGAGAGAGGAAGTATGATTGATTGTCTTTTATGATAGACAGTTAAACAATCAGGACATGCACAGTTGCATGACTGACTCATACACGCAAACAACTAAACTAAGCAATATACTCCCACACTCCTCATGCCTGCTCAGGGAATTTTTCTCATTAGCTCTTTGTCATTAGTACCCTGGCACCTAGATGTCCATTACTTGTTTATGAATTCAGCATGCTCACTAACATTCGTTGGCTGACTGAATTTGTGTGTGACTAACCTTTATAGTCATTCAAAGGAAGAAAGGATTCTCTGGGATGAGCGAGCAAAGACTGTTGAGTTACGATGAAATGCTATTACATTTTGATCAAGAGGTGACAAGTTAGGGAAGAGAGTCTGCTTAGCAAGCTCTCAGGTTAGCTAGTGATGGTCTATGGAGCATTAGTTTGAATATTGGCCTGGGTGTGGAGTTATGTGGACCCAGAATTCAGTCTTTGTGAATTTAATGGGCCAGTCCAATACAGACATTTAATCCTCTGACCACAGGATAGTTCCCTATGGCTTCCCACTACAGAAGGAAGCCAGTTAGATGCTCAGAGATCTAATATGAATGACAGGTTTGTACCAGAGTATAGTACAATGGGTCAGATTCTTGTGTTGCATGCAGCAAACCTGAGGTTTGATGCCTGGAACCTCAAAAGTTTCCCCTAAATTATTCTGCACCATCAGCTATTAACCCTGAGGGGAGATTCAGGAGTAAGTACTGTACCTTGCCAGGTATGTAACCACCTACTCCCCCCATGACAGCCTTAACTACCCCTTGGTTCCTGTGCAAAATAGACTCAGGCATGGAGTATGACCTTTTTATTTTGATGTTTTCTGGGTTTTACTCCTTATTTTGTATTTTCATTCACTTTCAGTGGCATATTTTTATTAAAAATATTTGCTGTCTTTCTGGAACTTTATTTCTTGCTATTTTCAGTCCGGTTGTCTCTCCTAACACTATCTCATGTTCAGTTACTATTTATTTTTGATTAATAAAACAGACAATCAAAAGCGCTATAGTTATCAGTAAGATAATCAAAAGGCCAGAGAGATAGTACAAAGGACAGGGTGCTTTCCTTACACACATATGGCCCAGATTCAATCCCCCACACATATATGGTCCACTGAACTTCAACAGACATGATCTCTGACAGAGTCAGGAGTAAACCTTGAGCACTGCAGATGTAATTCTTCCTGCACTTACCCTCAAGAAAAAAAAAAAAAAGACAAAACGAGTTAAATGAAACTGAACAAGGAACACTAAATGCAAATCCATAGTGCTGTCGAAAAAACGAGGTCCGGGGCCTTTAGTTCTAAGAGGTTTGCAGAGTCCTTGGAGAGGAAGAAGGAACTAAAGGGTTAATGGAACCAGACCATGAGGGCAAATGACCCAGGAGACCTTCTCAAGGAACAGTTTGAAATTCAGAACCCAGAACAAAGAAAAATAGCATTTGTACATAGTGACTAGATTGTCTGACCAGTCTACAAAATCACACTCAATCTTCTATTGACATAAAATGTTTGCATAAGGTTCAGTGAATACTGTCAAGTTCTTGTTCCTATAAGAAGAGTGGCAGGTCCATAGAGATAGTTCAAGGGAGAAGACACTTGCCTTACATGAAGCACTCACCACATATAGTTAGGGGTCACTGGGATGCTCAGGGCTTACTCCAGGGTACTAAGTCAGGATTGGCTCTTAAGCACCACTGAACCTGGCCAAAATTCTATGCCCCCACCCCAAAGGTAGAAGTAGAAGAGAAGAAAGGGAAAAGGAAGACAGAAGGAAGAGTATTTACTTCTCTAGGGATAGGAAAGCAAACTCAAAGAAAGTGTCTTCAGTTATAGAATAGGGGAACCCTTTGAGTCCAAGACACTGCCCAGTGGGAGAGTGTCTCTTATGTAGGTATGGGGTCCATCCTAAGCACCATGTGACCCCATTGTACTCTCACCCAGGCCCACAAAAATAGGATGCTTTGAAGTAAAAATAAAAAGGATAAATATGAAAATATATGTGAATGATTTTTAGAATGGAAAAGATGAGAGCAATTGCAAAACTTAAAAGCTTTAAAATAACAGTATAGCATTGCATGTTTATTATTTTGGCTTGGTTTAGCTTTGAGGTCATGGCAGGAAGTTCTCAGATTTTTACTTCTGACTCTGCACTCAATGGATTCACACTCCTGGCAGTGCTCAGGAGACACTATATGGTGGAAGGATTGAATTCTGTATGTTAGGAATGCTGTATGTTAGGAAAGCATTTTACCCTCTCTACTAGCTCTCCAGCCCCAGAAGTTTATGTTTAAGAATTAGAAAACGATGGAGATAAAAGACTGCTCTTTCGGTCACTGCCTGGTTTCCTGCTTTCCTGCATGAAGAAGCCAAAAAAACCTGCCAAAAAAACCTGAGAACATAATCTCTTCAGGGCCCATCACAAAGGTAGGCTGTATCCACCCACAAAGGGAGGAGCCAGAAAAGTACAGCCACTCCGCTTCACTCCATGCCGCACACATTCTCTAGACCAGGGGTCTCAAACTCAATTTACCTGGGGGCCGCAGGAGGCAAAGTTGGGGTGAGGCAGGGCCGCATAAGGGATTTCGCTTACCGAATATTCGCAATAAAAAAACGCATTAGTAAGAAAAAAAATCGCATTACACATTTGCATACCCCCAACAGAACTGCTCAGGGTCTGTGAATGTTTAATGCGATTTTTTCTTATTAATGCAATTTTTATTGCCATTATTCGGTAAGCGAATAATCGCAAATACTGTGATATTTGAAGGCTGACCTCGGGCCACAAAATGTTGTACGGACGGCCTGCGGGCCGCGAGTTTGAGACCCCTGCTCTAGACCATGAACCCCATCACAACACATAGTAAAAATCACACTACAAGTGTGTCAATAGGAAACAACTCAGGACAATGGCATGCACAGAGAATAAAGATGGCAGCTCTGATGATCCAAAAATTACCAACTACCTTGTTTGCTTCTCAGATAAGGAGTTTAGGGTAGAAATATTGAGGAAGTTCATAGAAATCAAAGAAAGCATAGATCAAGCTGAACAGGGTACAGAGACAGAAATCAGAAAACTCCAAACTGAAATAACAGGACTGAAAAACTTGGAAGATAACATAAAAAACTCAATGAAAAACAGAGTAATAGCAGCTGAAGACAGAATCAGTGAGCTGGAAGGTGAAATGGAGAACAACTCCAAACAGCAAAAGAGATTGGAAAAGATCTTTAAAGCAAATGATCAGACAAGGAAAAAAATACTTAAAGAATGTGAACAGATTAAAATAGAAGTCTTTGATGAATTCAACAGAAACAATATAAGAATTATTGGAGTCCCAGAGACACAGGAAGAAATACCCCAGGAAGAAACAACAGTCAAGGACACCATATAAAAAGCCTAATGACACACTATAAAATTAGAAAAATATCAACAACAGGAACCAAAAATAGGTAGACAGAAGGAAACAACAAAGCTTAGATCAGACAAGGGGCTAATATCTAAGATATACAAGGTACTGACAGAACTTAACAAGAAAAAAAAACATCTAACCCCATTTTTAAAAAATGGGGAGAAGAAATGAAAAGACAATTTTTCAAAGAAGAATTACAAATTTCCAAAAAACACTTGAAAAAAATACCTCATATCACTATTACAAAAAATAAGAACAATCATTGCCAGCAGGAATGTGGGGAGAAAGGAACTCTCATTCACTGCTGGTGGGAATGCCATCTAGTTCAGCCTTTATGGAAAACAATTTGGAGATTCCCCAAGAAACTGAAAATTTATCTCCCCTATGATCCATCTATACCACTTCTAGGGATATACCCTTGGGACACAAAAAAGCAATACAAATATACCTTCCTCACACCTATATTCATTGCAGCACTATTTACAATAGCCAGACTCTGGAAACACCAAGATGCCCTTCAACAAATGAATGGCTAAAGAAACTGAGATACATATACACAAAGAAATGTTAGCAGCCGTCAGGAGAGATGAAGTCATGAAATTTTCCTATACTTGTATGGGCATGGAAACTATTATGCTGAGTGAAATAGGTTAGAGGGAGAGAGACACACATACAGAATAGTCTCACTCATCTATGGGTTTTAAGAAACATAAAATACATTATTGTAGGGCCCGGAGAGATAGCACAGTGGCGTTTGCCTTGCAAGCAGCCAATCCAGGACCTAAGGTGGTTGGTTCAAATCCTGGTGTCCCATATGGTCCCCCGTGCCTGCCAGGAGCTATTTCTGAGCAGACAGCCAGGAGTAACCCCTGAGCACCGCTGGGTGTGGCCCAAAATCCAAAAAAAAAAAAAAAGACATTATTGTAATAATCCCCAGAGATGAGGCCCAGAAGGTTTGGCTCATGATATGAATGAAGCTCATCACAAAGAGTGGTGAGTGCAGTTAGAGAAATAACTACACTAACAACTACCATAACAATGTTACTGAGTGAAAGAAGTAGAATGCCTGATTCGAATACAGGCAGGGCATGGGGGAGGAAGGAGATGAGGGGCATTGGTGTAGGAATTTTGCACTGCGAAGGTTTGTGTTCTTTCTTTGATTGAAATCCAACTACAATCATGTTTGTAATCATGGTGTTTAAATAGACATATTATTTTTTTTTAAAAAGAAACTGATGGAGACTAAGACACCAGAGGTCTTCCCATATCAGCAATCAAAAGAGCATCCTTCACCTTCCCAAGAAAGATGAGAGCCAGATGGGAGTTGTGAGGAGGGTGGAGGTGATGTACATAATGTCCCTGACAGCCCGTACATTTTGTGCCTTTTGTCCCTTTGATGTTCTCTATTACAGGCACATATTGATCTTGCTCCTCTGACAGTCTGCATTTGTTTTGAGTATCAAATTGTGTACTTCACTTTTGGGGTATGGTGGTGGAAAAGAGAGGGTTCACTCAAGACCAACTTAGCACCAACTCCTTCTCAGAGGAAATTATGAGAGAGGGTAAAACCTTAGCACTCCAAAGCTGATGTCACTGCGTCAGAGCCCAGCCTGGACCATTCCACTGGTCTCTCAAGAGGCTCAGGTTGAGCTGACCTATGGTAGATGTCACTGAAAAAAGCCTGGCTTCCCTCTGACATTCCAGAACAGTCCCGCTCCTATTTACCCAAATCTCTGCCCCTGGTCTCACTTTTGGAGAGAGAGTTAATGAGAGACATCAGCCATCTTCCAGGGACCCCATAATCCCCTTGTCCCATGACTAGTGCAGAGCATCTCAGCTGCTTCTGCTGACTTCATTAGGGGCTCCTTTTCCTTCTAGAAAAGGAATAGGAATTAATAGGAACAGGTGAGCTCCCACCTCTGTTTCAGGACTCACAGATCCAAGCTCACTCGCTTCACAGCCCCAGGTAGAGAGCTCATTAGCAGCAAGCCTCCAGATCTTGCTTAGGGAGGCCAGAGAAGTTTGGGATGGCTACAGTGCAAACCTCTGTGATGAGCAGCAAGCAAGTGTATTAGTGCCAAATATATATCTGCTGTCAAATATCTGGCCATTAATCATAGTCAGTGCATAGAAATGACTTGAGGGTTTATTACTTTTATACAATACTCTCTAGAAATGTCCCCTTGACATTATTAGTTTTTGCTTCCCTAGAAATAGCATCAAAAGCAATAGAATTTCTCCCTTCAGGTTTGGAGGCACACAGAAGCACACAAACACCCTTGACCTTTACAACTGCTTCAAATTAAAGAGGAGAAAGTTTAAGGTAGAGCCACTGTTCCAGGCTGGAAAAGGACCCTTCTGCTATAAAGAGGCCCTTGCTCCCTAGCCTGGAAATGCTACCTTAAATAGCAAAGGAAAGGGAACATTAAATTAAATCGGGGATCTTTTGATTCAATCAAAACTGTTGAGATGAGGGGGACTATCTCAGAACATTCATCTGGACTCAGGATAATCTCAAGGATCCTTGTAAAAGACAGGCAAGAGCATTAGATTAGAATCAAGGAAAATGAAAGTTTTGGGAACGAAGTCCCTTATCTCTAAGCAAAGTCCCTTATCTATCAAGAATACCATGTCCTGGGTGACTTTGGCCACCAGAAACTCCACCATGAGGACAAGAAATGTGTGTGCAGGAGATAAGTGTCTGAGGCAGCATTTGGGATCGCAGAAAAGGAGGCAGAGTTATTAGCAAGCACATGATGGGTGAAGCCACACACAGGTGTGCCAGATGCATATCAGAGTGACCTTTATAGAACTCTGAATTGAATCAGGGGCATTTAGTTTGCCTGTGATAAGCCTCTCAGAGAGACCATAAATATCAACAAAAGACAGGGCTGGGATGATAGCACGTGGCTCAAAACAAAACAAAACAAAATAATCAACACGAGACACATATAATCTAGAGTATAATTAAAATCTTTTATGAAAAAAAACCCGAGATATAAAAATAAACATGAAATATGAGCACCACCAGATGAAGAGGTTCATTTTATTTGTTTGTTTTGGAGTTGAATTCTGTAATTTGGACAAGGGTACAAAATTGGTCTTGTTTTATTTCTTTAAAGTGATTAATAATGATTTAATTCACAATCTACCAGCATGCTCAGAGGTACCATGGGAGAGGAGGAAGGTAGGGACCTGGAGGACTGAGGAAAACCTTTCTAATGGAATTAATAACTTAGAGGAGTTTTGAAAGAAGGAGAAGAAGGAGAGAATGCAGAGCACAGCATCACAGTGAGAATAGTTACTGACAGAAAGTTACTTACAATTGAGTCAGTACAGTGACTATAATTGGCTATAGTTAAAGAAAGATGATAGATGAGGCCACCAGGAAGATCCAGGCACCATGTAAAGAGCAGAGACAGCGTCCTGAAGAGGAGCATGTGCTAAAGAGTCAACAAAGGAAATGGTGCCCACCAATGAGTCCAAAAAAGAAAAAGCAGAGCTGGAACAAAGTCAAGAGAATATAGTATCATGGAATCAAAGAAGGAAGGGCTCTCAGAATGAGAAATCTGAGGAGCATCATGGCTAAAAGGGATGAGAAAACAATGAATGAAATGTCTCTAAGCAGTTTTATTAAATGATGGGAGTAAAAGCCAGATTGCAAAGAACTTAGAAGGAAATAAGAAGGGTTGGATGCAGTGTGCTGAGATTGAGCTTTTGATATCCTGCTGAAGGTTTGAGGACCATGCCCTCCCCTTATCAGGTGATTCAACTTTATAGACCAAAGTAGGCTTTGTGGGCCACCACTATATGAAGATAATTGTTCCATAGGCAAGAAGAAGAGAAAAATCAATATGGACTATCCTCCCAGAAATTGATCAAGGCAAAATAGTGGGAAGAGTATCACAAGACAATAGGACAGAAGAAAACTTATGAGAAGAGACTCCACAAAGCATTTGTCAAAGAAATCCAAAGTAAAGCTTTCAAGAAAAATTAAAAAAAAATCTGGGAGCAAATAAAGCTGCAAAATAAGGGGTCACCACTCATGAAACATCAAGAAGTGGAATCAACATCAAAGGGCCCAATAAATACAAGACAGAATGTTCTGAAAACTTCTAAGTAAAGGACAGCAGATGAGGGAGAAATATCAGACAGCTCAGATACAATGACACAGTGGGAGACAGACAAATATACCTCCCTTTCTGCAATGACCCCCAAACTTGGTAAACATTTCCTGAATGCAATTTCTAAAACTAAAGTCCCAAACAGGAACCAGAAAGATAGAACAGTGAAAAGGGGGCTTATCTTACACAGGGCATTAGGGGGAAATCAATAATATTTTAAAAAGAAAAAAAAGAGAGTAGGAGGTGGGATAAAGAGAAGTGGAATAAATCAATAAGTATACATGTGTATTTCTTTCTCATTTCTTTTTGTTTCCTTGTTTATTTTTGAGTCATACCCGGTGATGTTCAGGAGTTACTCCTGGCTATGTGCTCAGAAATCGCTCCTGGCTTAGGGACCATATGGGACACCAGGGTTCGAATTCAGGTCCATCCTGGGTCAGCCTCATGCAAGGCAAATGCTCTACCGCTATGCAATCGCTCTGGCCCTTACATGTGTATTTCTTATAGAAAATGTGTAAAAGAAATAGAAAGAGAGGCTGAAACAATAGTATAATGCACTTGACTTGCACGAGGCCAGCCCAGGTTTTATCCCCAGCATCTCCTATGGGGCACAAGCACCACCAGTGCTAACAGTGAGTCAGGAGTTACCCATGAACATCAGTGGGTATGGCCTCCCCCCCCCCCAAAAGATAATGATGAGCGATGTCAAATGCTCTCAGAAAATGTCCAGTAGAATGAGAACTAACATTTGATCAATGGGCTCAACAGTATGGAGGTCACTGATGACCTTGACAAAAGTTTGGTGGGAAGAAATGTGGAGGAAGTCCTGAATTGAGTGAGTTCAGAGAAACAGAAGGGCAGAGGCTATGAGGAGTCTAGATACAACATTTAGTCAATAAAGGACAACAAAATAAATTGGACTCTAAAATAAAATCTCTTTTACCCAAAGATGGAAGAGATGTAAGTCAACGGGAACATTCTAGGGAAGAGAAGAGACATTGATGATTAAGGATTAATGGCATAAGCCAGGTCCTGAGTAAGACAGAATATGAGACACAGAACCAGAAGGCATGCTGGTGGAACAGGAACAGATTGGTTCCAATCTTTTCAAACAGGGCTGTTTGAGATTTGAAAAATAGGGGACACAGAAAGAGCTCAAGTGACTAAAACCATGATGAGGGAGACAACGGCATTTCTAGGTAGCACTTCAGACTTGAGATTGCATGGTCATACTTTGCAGGAAGAATCCCCAGTGGGGTTGCATGATTTTCCTCAGTCAAAATTAGTCTCTCTTGAACTTAACCAAAGTTTGGTTAAGGGTGAGGAAAGTATTAAAGTACATGAAAAGCAGGGATTACTAGACAGACTGACCATGGAGGGAACAGAGGAAATGAGATTGGGGAACAGCACCAAGAGGGTGGTAGCAATCAATGCACCTGAGTACTAGTGGGTAAAACTGGCAGTGGGGTTCTAGAGTGAATAATTTAGAAATACAGACAGTAATGATCAGAAAGCAGAATGCAGGGATTGTGAAGGCTATATAGTTAGTGGGAAGGACAACAGTCAGGTTCTTAACCTTGTCTATGAACTAGAAATGCTAGGGAACCAACATACACAAAAGCAGAATGAAATAAAATGATACCAAGAAGGGATAAAGTAATAGCACAGGAGCTAAGAGGCTTGTCTAGCAAGTGGACAACCAGGTTTGATCCTAACATCCCATAAGGTCCCCACCAGGAGTTTAGGTCCCTGAACTCAAAACCAGAAGTAAGCCCTGAGAGGCCCCAACACCCCAAACCCCAATTCAAAATGAAAAACAATTCTAGTTTTTTGAGGAATATCCATATTGTTTTCCAAAACGGTTGGACCAATATAAATTCACACCAGCAATGAATAAAGAGTATCCTTCTCCCCACATCTGCTCATAGTAGGAAGCTTGTCACAAAGAGTAGGAAGTGCAGGTAGGGCAGAGAAGGGGACACTATGAAAATGATAATTGAAAACGATCACTCTGAACAAGAACTGGGTGCTGAAAGGAGGCAAAGTGATATGCATGATACCCATTCAGTAACAATATTGCAAACCATCGTGTCTAAAATGAAAAAGGAAGAGAGAGAGAGAGAGAGAGAGAGAGTGTGTGTGTGTGTGTGTGTGTGTGTGAGAGAGAGAGAGAGAGAGAGAGAGAGAGAGAGAGAGAGAGAGAGAGAGAGAGAGAGAGAGAGAGAGAGAGAGAGAGAGAGAGAGAGAGAGAGAGAAAATATCTGCCATAGAGACAGGCAGGGAAGAGGGCATGGGCAAAGGCTGGAGGAAAACTAGGGACATTGGTGGCAGAAAAAGCACTTGTGAAGGAATGGGTATTGGACATTAAATAATTGAAACACAATTGTAAACAACTTTGTAGAACTGTGTATCTCATGATGATTCAATTCAAAAGCTTATTTAAAAAAACAAGAATAACAAAAACAAAAATAACTACTACCAAGACCTGAACTGAAACCAACTACAAACATGTTAGTAATCATGATGCATAAGGATATTTTATATATATATATATATATATATATATATATATATATATATATATATATATATATATATATATATAAAAGAAGAATAAAGAACTAAACAGCCCCCCCCCAAAAAAAAGACCTTTCTTCAAACTTTTTTTGACCAATATTTTCAGAGATGAGATCAGGCCATCAGTAGATCAGCTCGGTTTGTTTGACCGGCACCTGGGAGATTATAATATGCAGCTGTTTGAGAACCACAGGGCAAGACGTATTTACATAAAAATCTACCTTGGGCCCAGAGAGATAGCACAGCGGTGTTTGCTTGCAAGCAGCCGATCCAGAACCAAAGGTGGTTGGTTCAAATCCCGGTGTCCCATAGGGTCCCCCGTGCCTGCCAGGAGCTATTTCTGAGCAGACAGCTAGGAGTAACCCCTGAGCACCACCGGGTATGGCCCCCCCCCCCAAAAAAAATCTACCTTGATGCATGTTTATTATTCAGATTTGACAATGGTCAGCTGCAAAACTCATGGATCTCTTTCACATAATAGAGAATCCATTTTCTATTCATGGAAGATAGAACCTCCTACAAGAAAATAAAATTTTAAAATACAAATATAAGGTGCTGCCTGTCTGTGTTTGTCTCCTGTCCTGTCTCCTGAGTCTCTTGGGAGTGGGCGGAAAAGGGCCCAGAAAATTCGCTCTCCCAGAAGCTCATTCACGGGCAGGAACACCAAGGAACTGCTTCCAAACATGAAAACCGGCTATTTGCAGTACTTCACAGAAGGAAGGTCCCCTGTTTGTGACTTCAGGCTAGGAAAATCTACGCCTGCGCAGGGGGCCCGACTGTGAGAAACTGTGAGTGCTGCCTATGTGTGTATGTCTCCTGTCCTGTCTCCTGAACCTCTTGGGAGTGGGCCGAGGCCCAGAAAATTCGCTCTCCCAGAGGCTCCAGAAGACTACGCAGCCGTGTGCTCTTTCTAATGAAAGAACGCCACTGCAACAAGAAGAAAAAAATCACATTAAGAACTGGGCTGGATCACAGAAACCCAGCATTTCTCCCCGGACTGTCTTCTCTGATGCGTGCTTGGACCTAAGATTCGATTCTGTGTGAGGCTTCATCCACAGAGGGCTCCCCTTCTCTGGAGGCAAGTCGACCAACCCAGAAAGGGCGGAGCCAGAGAAGCATGGCCGTGCACATCTTTTAGCCAATGAATACCACCACAACATGTAGAAAAACCCACAATAGGGGCTGAAGAGATAGCATAGAGGTAAGGCATTTGCCTTTTATGCAGAAGGTCATCAGATTGAATCCCGGCGTCCCATATGGTCCCCCGTGCCTGCCAGGAGCAATTTCTGAGCATGGAGCCAGGAGTAACCCCTGAGCACTGCCGGGTGTGACCCAAAATCCACAAAAAAAAAAAAAAAAAAGAAGAAGAAGAAAAATAAAAACCCACAATACAAGTGTGACAATGGGGAAACAACGCAGGCCAGCATCAGACATAGAGAATGAAGATGACAATTCTGATGACCAGAAAACAGCTAACCAACTAATCAATCTCTCAGATAAGGAGTTTAAACAAGAAATATGGAAGATGCTCAAAGAACTCAAAGAAAACATGGATCGAGTTGAACAGAACACTAATAAGAACCAAGAAAATATAAGATAGAAATCACAAAACTCGGGGCCGGGAAGGTGGCGCTGGAGATAAGGTGTCTGCCTTGTAAGCGTTACCAAGGAACGGACCGCGGTTCGATCCCCCGGCGTCCCATATGGTCCCCCCAAGCCAGGGGTGATTTCTGAGCACATAGCCAGGAGTAACCCCTGAGCGTCAAACGGGTGTGGCCCAAAAACCAAAAAAAAAAAAAAAAAGAAATCACAAAACTCCAAACTGAAATAACAGGTCAAACAACAGACCTGAAAAACTCAGTAAACAAATTGAATGAGAAAATGGGTAAGCTCTCCAACAGGGTAAAAGAAGCTGAAAATAGAATTGGTGCTGTGGAAGATGAGATAAATAATAACTCCATACAGTGAGACAGATTGGGAAAAAAACTTTAAGCAAATGAACAGGCAATGGAAAATTGGTCAAAGAATGTGACTAGATAAAAATATAAGTCTATGATAAGCTCAACAGAAACAAAATAAGAATCACTGGAGTCACAAAGACCCAGGAAAAAAATTTCCAGGAAGAATCAAGGGTCAAGAACATCATTAAAAAGAAACTTCCAGAGCTAAAGAATATATGCGATCAAATCCTGCATGCGTGAAGAGTAACAACCAAAAGAGACCCCAGAAAAACACAAGATACATCCTAGTCACAATGACGATTCCCACAGATAGAGACAGAATTCTAAAAGCAATAAGATCAAAAAGGGAAATTCAAGGGAACATCCTTGAGATTTACAGCAGACCTGTCACCAGAAACACTCAAGGCCAGAAAGCAGTGGTGGGACATAGTGACAAAACGCAATAAAATACATGCTTCACCTAGAATACTGTACCCAGCAAAACTCACTTTCAGGTTTGATGGAAGAATACATGGTTTCACAGACAAAAAACAGCTCAGAAACTTTACAGACTCAAAACCAGTCTTAAGAGAAAAACTGAAAGACCTAATTTAAGACAAGACTGACCAAAAGACACACCAAATTTCGACCTGCTGCCTACAAGAAACGCACCTGAGTAGTCAGAACAAACATAGACTCAAAATAAAAGGCTGGAGGAAAATTATCCAAGCAAACAACACCTATAAAAATGCTGGAGTGGCCATACTAATATCAGATGATGCAAAATTTATACTCAGGAAAGTTTTAAGGGACAAAGATGGACATTTTGTATTAGTCAAGTGTATGTACAGCAGGAAGAAATTACTCTCCTAAACATATATGCACCGAATTAGCGTGCAAAATATTTAATACAATTGTTGACAAATCTGAAAAATAATATCAATAACAACACAATAATTGTGGGGGACCGCAACATGGCTTTGTCAATACTGGATAGGTCAACCAGACTGAAACACAACAAGAATATATTAGACCTGAGAAGAGAAATGGAAGAAAGAGGCCTAGTAGATATATATAGGACACTCCATCCCCAGAAACCTGGATATAAATTTTTCTCCAATGTACATGGGACATTCTCCAGGATAGACTACATGCTGGCACATAAAACATAACTCCATAATATCAAGAGGATAGAAATTTTGCAGGCTACCTTAGCTGACCACAAGGCTCTGAAATTATATGTGAATTCCAAAAGGACACAGAAGAAAATTTAACACCTGGAAGTTAAACAGCCTCATACTGAATAACCAGTGGGTCCAAGATGAAATCAAAGAGGAAATCAAAAGGTTCCTGGAAACAAATGATAATAAAGACACAAAATATCGGGCCCGGAGAGATAGCACAGCGGTGTTTGCCTTGCAAGCAGCCGATCCAGGACCAAAGGTGGTTGGCTCGAATCCTGTTGTCCCACATGGTCCCCGTGCCTGCCAGGACCTATTTCTGAGCTGACAGCCAGGAGTAACCCCTGAGCACCGCCGGGTGTGGCCCCCCCCCAAAAAAAGACATAAACTATCAGAACTTATTGGACACAGCAAAAGCAGTACTGAGAGGAAAATTCATAGCTTTGCAAGCTCACATCAGGAAGGAAGAAGGGGCCTACCTAAATGGCTTAATGACGCAGCTCATAGAATTAGAAAGTGCTCAACAAAAGGAACCTAAAATAGGGAGACAGAAGGAAATAACAAAGCTGAGAGCAGAAATCAGCATAGTGGAAAACCCCCTCCCAAAAATCAGAAAGATCAATGAAAGCAGAAGTTGGTTCTTCGAATAAATAAATAAGATTGATAGACCACTGGCAAAACTAACAAAGAAAGAGAGAGAGAAACTTGATAATTCGTGTTAGGATTGAAAAGGAGAGATCACTACTGATATGACAGAGATTCAAAGGGTAATCAGAAACTACTTTGAGAAACTCTATGCCACTAAAAATGAGAACCTGAGAGAAATGGATAAATTCTTGGACTCTTATAATCTTTCACGGTTGAATGAAGAGGATGTAGAATATCTAAACATCCCATCACTATTGAGGAAATTCAAATGGTAACCAAATATCTACCCAAAAACAAAAGCCCAGGCCCAGATGGATTCATTAATGAATACTTTCAAACTTTCCAAGAGGAACTACAACTAATCCTGGCAAGACTCCTTCATGAAATCAAAAAAACGGGAACACTTCCAAATAGCTTTTATGAAGCCAACATCACATTGATACCTAAACCAGACAGAGATGCTATGAAAAAAGAAAATTATAGACCAATATTGCTGATGAATGCAGATGCAAAGATCCTCAACAAAATCCTGGCAAATAGGATTCAATGCCTCATTAAGAAGATCTATTTGGGGCCCGGAGAGATAGCACAGTGGCGTTTGCCTTGCAAGCAGCTGATCCAGGACCAAAGGTGGTTGGTTTGAATCCTGGTATCGCATATACTCCCCCTACCTGCCAGGAGCTATTTCTGAGCAGACAGCCAGGAGCACCGCCGGGTGTGGCCCAAAATCCAAAAACCAAAAAAAAAAGAAGATCTACTTGACTACAATCAAGTAGGTTTCATCCAAGGAATGCAAGGATGGTTTAAAATCCGTAAATCTATCAACATAATACACAACATAAACAACAAGAAAAATAAAAATCACATGATCATATCAATAGACGCAGAGAAAGCATTTGATAATGTCCAACACCCATTCTTGATCAAAACTCTCAGCAAGATGGGAATGATAGGAACCTTTCTCAATATAGTTAAGGCCATCTACCACAAGCCAGTGGCAAATGTTATCCTCAATAAAGAAAAACTAAAAGCCTTCCCTCTAAATTCTGGCACAAGACAAGGCTGTCCTCTCTCACTATTCCTATTCAGCAGAGCACTGGAAGTACTCGCTATAGCGATTAGGCAAGGAAAAGATGTCAAGGGAATCCAGATAGGAAAGGAGGAAGTCAAGCTCTCGCTGTTTGCAGATGACATGATACTCTCCTTAAAGACTCTAAAGACTCTAACAAAAAGCTTCTAGAAACAATAGACTCATATTGCAAGGTGGCAGGCTACAAAATTAACACACAAAAATCAATGGCCTTTCTATACACCAATAGTAATAAGGAAGAAATGGACATTAAGAAAACAACCCCATTCACAATAGTGCCACACAAACTCAAATATCTTGGAATCAACTTGACTAAAAATGTGAAGGACGTATACAAAGAAAACTATAAAACTCTGCTCCAAGAAATAAGAGAGGACACGTGGAAATGGAAACGCATACCCTGCTCATGGATTGGCAGGATTAACATCATCAAAATGGCAAAACTCCCCAAGGCATTATGAAGATTTAATGCTATCCCTCTAAAGGTACCCATGACATTCTTCAAAGAAGTGGATCAGGCACTTTTGAAATTTGTTTGGAACAATAAACACCCTAGAATAGCTAAAGTAATCATTGGAAAAAGAATATGGGAGGAATTACTTTCCCCAACTTTAAACTTTACTACAAAGCAATAGTTATCAAAACAGCATGGTATTGGAATAAGAACAAGCCCTCAGATCAGTGGAATAGGCTTGAATACTCAGAAAATGTTCCCCAGACATACAATCACCTAATTTTTGATAAAGGAGCAGGAAATCCTAAATGGAGCAAAGAAAGCCTCTTCAACAAGTGGTGTTGGCACAACTGGATAGCCATTTGCAAAAAATTGAACTTATACCCCCAGCTAACATCATGTACAAAGGTAAAATCCAAATGGATTAAAGACCTCGATATCAGACCCAAAACCATAAGATATATAGAACAACACATAGGCAAAACACTCCAGGATATTGAGACTACAGGCATCTTCAAGGAGGAAACTGCACTCTCCAAGCAAGTGAAAGCAGAGATTAACAGATGGGAATATATTAAGCTGAGAAGCTTCTGCACCTCAAAGAAAATAGTGCCCAGAATACAAGAGCCACCCACTGAGTGGGAGGAACTATCACCCAATACCCATCAGATAAGGGGCTAATCTCCAAAATATACAAGGCACTGACAGAACTTTACAAGAAAAATCATCTAATCCCATCAAAAAATGGGGAAAAGAAATGGACAGACACTTTGACAAAGAAGAAATACAAATGGCCAAAAGACACATGAAAAAATGCTCCACATCACTAATCATCAGGGAGATGAAAATCAAAACAATGATGAGGTACCACCTCACACCACAGAGATTGGCACACATCACAAAGAATGAGAATAAACAGTGTTGGCAGGGATGTGTAGAGAAAGGAACTCTTATCCACTGCTGGTGGGAATGCCGTCTAGTTCAACCTTTATAGAAAGCGATATGGAGATTCCTCCAAAAACTGGAAATCGAGCTCCCATACGATCCAGCTATACCACTCCTAGGAATATACCCTAGGGACACAAAAATACAATACAAAAACCCCTTCCTTACACCTATATTCATTGCAGCACTATTTACCATAGCAAGACTCTGGAAACAACCAAGATGCCCTTCAACAGACGAATGGCTAAAGAAACTGTGGTACATATACACAATGGAATATTATGCAGCTGTCAGGAGAGATGAAGTCATGAAATTTTCCTATACGTGGCTGTATATGAAATTATTATGCTGAGTAAAATGTCAGAGAGAGAGAAAAACGCAGAATATTGTCACTCATCTATGGGTTTTAAGAAAAATAAAAGACATTCTTGCAATAATAATTTTCAGACATAAAAGAGAGAAGGGCTGGAAGTTACAGCTCACCTCATGAAGCTCACACAAACAGGGATGAGTTTAGTTAGAGAAATAACTACGTTTTGAACTATCCTAATAATGAGAATGTACGAGGGAAATAGAAAGCCTGTCTAGAGTACAGGCGGGGGTTGGGTGGGGAGGAGGGAGATTTGGGACATTGGTGATGGGAATGTTGCACTGGTCATGGGTGGTGTCCTTTACATGACTGAAACCCAAACACAATCATGTTTGTAATCAAGGTGTTTAAATAAAATATATATATAAAATAAAAAATAAAAAAAGAAGAAAAATCATCACATTTTTATAAAGTTAAGTCACATTTTATATCAAATAGCATGATAATTACCAGATATGCATATTCCCTCATTAAAGTAAATATTCTTCAATAGCTTTATTGTTGGTTTTTTTGTTTGTTTGTTTTTTGGGGCCACACCCCTTTGTTGCTCAGGGGTTACTCCTGGCTAAGAGCTCAGAAATCGCCTTTGTCTTGGGGAGACCATAAGGGACGCAGGGGGATCGAACCACGTCCTTTCTTGGCCAGCGCTTGCAAGGCAGACACTTTACTTCTAGCACCACCTCGCCGGCCCCTCAATAGCTTTATTGTAATAGCACAATAAAGGTCTAAAATTCAAGTTACTCTTTTTAAAAAATACAAATGTAAGCATTAATTAATTATTTTTACTTATTCAGTCTTATTGGCTCCAAGTTTAACTTATGGAAATTAATTTGTGCTTTAACATCAAAAGGCATTAAGCTAGACTTCTGAAAACTCAATAAATAAATCAACAGAATAGGGAGGGGTGTAGTGATTTATTATATTAGCTACAGCTCCCAACTCCCATTAAGAAGATTGCCTTGTCTTCTAGTGAATCATTAAATTCTGAAATGAACCTAATAAAAGATAATTCCATGAGGGTTTAACTCCAGGAATCCAGTATTTTTCAATTACACCTTTTTTGTTTTATTATATTTTTTACTGACCTAGAATTCTTTCTGTACTTATTTATACCACAAGTACTTAATAATTTCCCATAAGGGTTAGGTCTGGTCTGAATTCCCTGGTGTGCACTCTGATGGGGGAAAGGATGACTTCCTGCTCTCCGAACTACATTTTCTTACATTCTTGGGGAAGAACAACAAGAAGTCAAGGAAGCCTCCAGAATCAGAATTAGACATATAGTGTTAAGTGTGGTTAAAAAAACCAAGCATATGATTAGGACACACATGTTAAGAAAGGTATCTGGTAAAAAGGGGCTAAGAGTGGAGGTACAGGATGCATGCTGGGACTATCAGTAATGGTGGTGGGAATGGCCCTAATTCACTGCCATTATATGCCTGAAATACAACTATGAAAGACTTATAATTCATAATAATTTCAATTAAAATATATATATTTGGTAAGAAGGTCCCCAGATCTTATGAGCCCCAAATTCTCAGTCCTTCATCAAGACATGACAAAAGACTGTTATTTAAGAACTGAGTTCCTACAGGAGATAATGTGATATGCATGATGCACCTTCAGTAATAATATTGCAAACCACAGTGTCTACAAGTTAGGAAGGGGGGGAGGAGGAAGAGGAGGAGGAAGAGTCAGTCTCAGAAGCAGGCCAGGGGGTGGGGAGCATGAGAGTGAAACTGGGGACATTGGTGGGAAATGTGCACTGGTAAAGGGTGTTGTTACATTTATGAGTGAAACTCAGAAGCAAATTTGTAACTGTGGATGTCATGGTGATTCAATTATGTTTAAAAAATTGATGTTTTAAAAATCAATTAATTACTGGTTTTTAAATAAATAAAAATCACATGATCATATCAATAGATGCAGAGAAAGCATTTGAAAAGGTTCAACACCCATTCTTGATATAAACTCTCAGCAAGATGAGAATGAAAGGAACCTTTCTCAATCTAGTCAAGGCCATCTATCACAAGCCAATGGCAAATATTATCCTCAATGGAGAGAAACTGAAAGTCTTCCCTCTAAACTCCGGTACAAGACAAGGTTGCCCCGTCTCACCAGTCCTGTTTAACATAGTATGGAAGTACTTGCTATAGTGATTAGGCAAGAAAAAGATATCAAGGGAATCCAGAGAGGAAAAGAAGTCAAGCTCTCACTGTTCGCAGATGACATGATACGATACTTAGAAAACCCTAAAGATTCTATCAAAAAACTTTTAGAAACAATAGATGCATATAGCAACATAGCAGGCTATAAAATTAACACACAGAAATCAATGGCCTTTTTATACACCAATAATGATAGGGAAGAAATGAATATTAAGGAAATAACCCCATTCACATTAGTCTCACATAAACTCAAATACCTTGGAGTCTACTTGACTAAAGATGTGAAGGACCTATACAAAGAAAACTATAAAACCCTGCTATAAGAAATAAGAGAAGACACACGGAAATGGAAATCCATACCCTGCTCTTGGATTGGCAGGATTAGTATCATTAAAATGACAATACTCCCCAAAGCTTTGTACAGATTTAATGCGATTCCTCTAAAGATACCCATGACATTTTTCAAAGATGTGGATCAAACACTTCTGAAATTCATTTGGAACAATAAACACCCACAAATAGCTAACGCAATACTTGGGAAAAGAAATATGGGAGATATTACTTACCCCAACTTTAAACTGTATTACAAAGCAATAGTTATCAAAACAGCATGGTATTGGAATAAAGACAGACCCTCAGATAAGTGGAACTCAGAGAATGGTCCTCAGATATACCTTCACCTAATTTTTGATAAAGGTGCAAGAAATCCTAAATGGAACATGGGAAGGCCTCTTCAATAAGTGGTGTTGGCCCAATTGGCTAGCCACTTGTAAAAAAGCGAACTTAGACCTCCAGTTAACATCATGTACAAAGGTAAAATCCAAATGGATTAAAGACCTAGCTATCATACCTAAAACCATAAAGTATATAGAACAACATGTAGGTCAAACACCCCATGACATTGAGACTAAAGGTATCTTTAAATAGGAAACAGTACTCTCCAAACAAGTGAAAGCAGAAATAAATAGATGGGACTATATTAAGCTGAGAAGCTTCTGCACCTCAAAGGAAATAGTGCCCAGGATACAAGAGCCACCCACTGAGTGGGAGAAACTATTCACCCAATACTCATCAGATAAGGGGTTAATATCCAAAATATACAAGGCACTGACAGAACTTTACAAGAAAAAAACATCTAGCCCCATCAAAAAATGGGGAGAAGAAATGAACAGACACTTTGACAAAAAAGAATACAAATGGCTAAAAGGCACATGAAAAAAATGCTCCACATCACTAATCATCAGGGAGTTGCAAATCAAAACAACTATGAGGTACTATCTCATGCCACAGAGATTGGCACATATCAGAAAGAATGAGAACAAGCAGTGCTGGTGGGGATGTGGAGAGAAAGGAATTCTTATTCACTGCTGGTGGGAATGCTGTCTAGTACAACCTTTGTGGAAAGCGACATGGAGATTTCTCCAAAAGCTGGAAGTTGTGCTCCCATACGACCAGCTATACCACTCCTAGGGATATTACCTAGGAACACAAAAATACAATACAAAAATCTCTTTCTCACACCTATATTTATTGCAGCACTATTTACCATAGCAAGACTCTGGAAGCAACCAAGATGCCCTTCAACAGATGAATGGCTAAAGAAACTGTGGTACATATACACAATGGAATATTATGCAGCCATCAGAAGAGATGAAGTCATGAAATTTTCCTATACATGATGTATATGGAATCTATTATACTGAGTGAAATAAGTCAGAAAGAGAGAGATAAACAGAATGGTCTCACTCATCTATGGGTTTTGAGAAAAATGAAAGCACTTGTGGAATAATTCTCAGAGACAAAATAGAGGAGGATGGAGGATCCAGCTCCTGACATGAAGCTCACCACAGGGATCGTTTAGTGCAGTCACAGAAATAATTACACTGAGAATATCATAACAAAATGTGACTGAAAGAGGAAAGTAGAAAGCCTGTCTAGAGTACAGGCCAGTGTGGGGTGGGGAGGAAGGACACTTGAGATATTGGTCATGGGAATGTTGCACTGGTGAAGGATTTTTTTATATATATTAAAAAAATAAAGAAAAGAAAAGAAAAGATGAGGCCTCCCAATTCTTACCACAGGCTGTGTTCTTTACACTAACTGTATAGAAAGAGGAGGTACAGTAAATGCACCCCATATACACCTCAACCCAGGCCCTTTGCCTGGTCTGTATTGTGAATTGGGGAACAAAAAAATCAATTAATTACTGTTTTAAAAGGCACTTTAAGAAAAAAGACTGTCAACAAGTATTTCCTAAATCTGTAGATCCTGAGTCAAAATGCTTCTTTCTGCCTGAATCATGAGTTGATTATGAATTCTAACTACTCCTCTCATCTCCTCCCAAAGTACTCAATAGCATTCTCTTAAGTAATTTATCCTGAACTCATTGAGCAACTGTTTAAGAATTCATCATTTTCCTGTTTAAATATCAGATTTAACTCACTTGTCTTTGAGCAGTAACAATAAATTAGTGCTAATTTTTATTATATGCAAATAAATGTATAAACAAATCTATAATATACAATAAGTTGATTTCTGTGTAAATAATCTCATTATTAACCTCTATATAATTTATATGTGAAATATATCACAAAATAAACACTATATCATCTTTACTTATGTATATATGAGGACTTATATAAGATCCCTTACTGTAATATATTTGCCCTTTATAATACTCAGCTAGGGGTGGGAGCATAGCTCAATAGAGTAAAAACACCTCCATGTTACACAATGAAATCATAGAGATTTGAACTCAGTTGATCCCGAGATACAGTATTTTGGAAAAGTCTTGCCATTAATTTTGTTGTTGTTGTTGTTGTTGTTTTGTTTTTTGGGTCACACCCGAAGGCACTCGGGATTTACTCCTGACTCTATGCTTAGAAATTGCTCCTGACAGACTCAGGGGACCATATGGGATGCCGGGAATTGAACCACCCTACTTCTGCATACAAGGCAAATGCCCTACCTCCATGTTATCTCTCCAGCCCAGGAGAGAAGAGAAGAAGAGAGAGAAGGCCAGATTCTGGGTTGACTATTAATTGAATGTTCAGTTAATAAAGGAAAGGTCCGAAAACAGGAGCACAGAGACAGGACAGAATGTCATTAGTGAACAAAAGTATTTCCAGAGTTTTGGAGACAGATGGACAGCACTTCACCTTGATTCAATGTCCTGTGTTCTCTGGTGTTAGAAAGCTCATGGATTCAGATTACATGAAAGGAATGTAGATGAGGTGTCTAAAATAGAAAATAGTTTGAATGAGACATGCATGCCTTTGGAATTCACAGGGAAAAATAATTGCACAGGAACCAGTGACAAGCATGATTACTAAATAAGTTGTCTTCCAACCCTTTCAGTGACTTAGATAATCATTGTTTTTAATTAATTCTCTCTTTATTAGAAAATAGGAGTCTCTAAAAGCTTTAAGTAGCTTTATGTCTCTCCTCTGCATAGTCAGAAAAGTTTGCTTAGCAAATTCCTTTTTCTTAGCAAGAATTAAAAATTCAAATTTGTTCAGCCCTGTCTATATCTCTACATATTATGATTTAATTAAGGAGATTTGGTAGTAATTAAATTTAGTATACCCATCAGTATATGACAACCGTTACATTATATTAACAATCAGTCACAGAGAAACTAATAATGCAGATGATCCACCATTTTTTAGAGATTTTTCCACTTGATAATGTAATATGATCCTTGTAACAATGCTAGGAGGCAGTTAGTATTAATGCCATTTTATTTAAACTGAGTACAAAGAAGTGATACAATGGTCTTAAGGTCAGACAACAAATATCCAGAGACAATAGAGGCAAGGGCCAGGAGGACTAGTCCAAATACAAAGCTTGCCACAAAGAGTGGGGAGTGCAGTTAGGGTAGAGAATGGACCACTCTAACAAAAATAGTTGGAAATGACCACTCTGAACAACAACTGGGTGCTTAGAGGAGATAAAGTAATATGCACGATATGCCTTCAGTAACAATATTGCTAACCACAGTGTCTAAAATAAATAAAAGATATATATATATAGATATATATCTTTGGATATATAATAACAGAGAGAGTGAGAGAGAGCGAGTGAGAGAGTGAGCGAGAAAAAAGAGAGAGAATGTCACAGAGGCAGACAGGGGGAGAGTAGGAGAGCAACTGGGGATATTGGTGGCAGGAGATGTGTACTGGCCAAGGATTGGGCATTGAACATTATAACTTAATCATGCACAACTTTGTAACTGTATCTCATGGCAACTAAATTAAAGAATTTATTTTTTTTAAAAATGGCAAAAAAATTAGATAAGTAAGAAACTGTCACCAATAAACTCCTATATCAGACTTACCTAAAAGCTCAAAATTGCTTTCCTCATCTTATTTTTTGTTTCTTTGTTTGTTTTGGACCACACCCATTGACGCTCAGGGGTTACTCCTGGCTATGTGCTCAGAAATCGCTCCTGACTTGGAGGGACCATATGGTAAACCGGGGGATCGAACCACGTTCTATCCTAGGCCAGTGCTTGCAAGGCAGATGCTTTACCTCTAGTGCCACCACTCCAGCCCCTCCCCATCTAATTATTAAAAAAAGTTTTAAATTAAAAAATTCAAAGTTCTCTCATGGCCAACTAGGGACCTAAGAGAAGCCTAGAGGAGAGTATCAGTAATGAACTTAATCTTTTAAAATTCTCAATAGTCTTCTGGACAAAGTAGATGTTTTGTCTATGAACATTGGATCACTTGCAATTTGAACTTGGCATGCTGAAATACAACTCAGATATTTGTAGAACATTAATTATTAAGTCATCCACAGAAAATCGTTTGACTTGGGGAGTTAGACAAAGGGAACTTCCTGATAATAAGACAAAAAACACACTAAATAAAGGAAATCCAATCTTTTTGGTGAAGAATTATACCAAGCAATAATGCATCATCTGGCCAAGGCAATGTGTTTCAAAGTAAAAGGACAGACTAGTTGGAATAATCATGACTTGGTTCCTTCTGCTGCTGCCACTAATAGTTAATGTTTAAAGCAGAGTTCTTTATGGTGACTTGGGTGTAGCTGTCAGAGGAGGTACCTTCAAAGGCCAGAGAGAAGCAAATTGGATGTAGCCTCAGGGTAGTCAGAGGTGGGGGGGGGGGCGGAGATAGAAAACAAGTGAAAGGAAAGCCTTGGCTAAGAAAGGCAAGAATGGCCAGAGTTCATGGTTTAAGACTGGCTAGTTTCCCATGTTCACTGCAGTACTAGTCACAGTAGCCAATTTCTGGAAACAACCCAAGTATCCAAGGACAGATGAGTGAATAAAGACATTATCATATAAAAAGTCAATTCAAAATAGATTAAAGACCTTGCCATTAAACCTGAATTCCTAAAGTTCATTGAGAAAAATAGGCAGAACACTCTAAGATTTAGCCTTCAAAGAAGACTTCAATGATATGATACCAATGGCAAAGGCTAGAGCATCAAATCTGAATAAAAGGGACTACATCAACCTAAAAAGTTTCTGTATGGCAAATAAAACATGGGCTAAAATTAGAAGACAGCTAACTGAATAGACAAAAATTCTCGGACTCAATACATCAGATACAGATTTGATATCTAGGATATACAAAATACTCACAAAAGTTAACTCCACAAAACCTAAAAACCCCATCAAAAAATGGGGAGAGGAAATGAACAGACACTTCTCTGAGGAAGACCAACAGATGGAAAACAGACACATGAAAAAACGCTCATCATCACTTATTATTAGGAAAATCCAAGTCAACAATGATATATCATCTTACACCAGTGAAGATGGCACATATCAAAAATATTGGGAACAAGCTCTGTTGGCGGGGATGTGGAGAAAGGAATTCTCATCCACTGTTGGTGGGAATGCTGCCTGGTTCAACCCCTGTGGGAAACAGTATGGAAGGCTCTCAATAAAGTCAAAATTGAGCTGCCATATGACCTAGCAATCTCTCTTTTGGGTATGTATCCCCATGACAAAATAACATTCACCCAAAAGGATGTATGCACACCACTATTCATTGCAGCACTCAGTACAATAGCTAAGACTTGAAATCAACCTAGATGTCCAACAGCAGACAAGTGGATCATGAAGATGTGGTACATGTACACAACCAAATATTATATAGCTGTAAGGATTGATGCAATCAAGTAATTTGCAGCTACATGGATGAAACTGGAAGATAATTATGTTAAATGAAATAAGCCAGAAGAAGAAGGATAAATTCAGAATATCCCTTATATGTGATATTTAGAATAACTGCATAAAGAAACACAATGATCTAAATGGTAGCTGTCTCTAACATCTTTGGTTCCAGAGTGTAGTGAGGAGAAGGAAAGAAACTGAATGGAAGAGGAGAGAAACAAATATGATTAGATGGGGCATTAGTAGTGTTAAAAAAGAACAGAACTAAAATCCAAGCCAAAGGCAACAACAATGGAACAAGAAACCTATCTACACTTAAAATGGGACTGTTATACTGTCAGGCTGGGGTGGAATGGTAGTGATGGTATGGGATGTACTTGGGGAACATTGTGGGAGGAAGGTCAACACTGGAGGTGGGATTGGCCTTGATTGTGTGCCTGAAACCCAATTTTGAAGGACTTTGTAAATTACAATGGTTTTAATAAAATTAAAATTAAAAAAGGAATTATGGTATCAGTATATATATATATATATATATATATATACACACACACACACACACAAAGTGTAATATGAGTTGGCTATAAGACAAAACAAGATCATCCAATTTGCCTCTATTCTAATGGATTTGGAGATGATGTCACTGAGTGTAGTTAAGAAGAAGAGGGGACAGACACAGAATGATCTTTCTCACTTGTGGGCTCTAAAGAAACATCATATGGCATAACAAAGTTTCAAAGTCAACAGAACCTGAAAACTGGCCTACAGAAGTGCATTTACTATCATGAGGGGGGTGCTTAAGGAAACTGAGGGGTGGACACTGAGATAACAGTGGAAGGAAGCAGTCACTCTGTTGAAAATTGTAACATTGTATGCAGAAACTCCAGCAATAAGGATACTGCAAATCGCACTTCAAAATTTTAAATTAAAATAAAAATGAATTCAAAAATTAAGACTGGCTAGTTTGAATAATTCCTGAGGACTCTGGGTAATAGAGCTTGTCTAGTGACCCAGTATATCCCTAGGATGATTTCAGGAAGGGAGGGAGATAAGATTCTTCCAGGAAAGAGGTAGGATTCTGGACTGGTTAGTTTGCATAGCAACACCCTCCTTCTAGCTGAACTTTTTTCTGCTTATCTGAATTGGCTAACTTGGGCAGGCACCAGAGTGCCTTTCGGAAGCCAAGAAGGCTTTTTAAGATTTCAAAGGGACATAAGATACAAACAGCAAAAACAAAAAATAGAACCTATATACAAATTAAACTAAAACCCCAGAAGACATTTGAATCTGGAGTGAGCCCTCGCACCGGTTAATGCATCAGTGTAAAAGCCTTTCCTCCTTCAGAGTATCTGCAAATAGCCTGGGCACAGCTGTTTGGGAGAAACGCAAAGGGCAAACATGGTACAATGAACACAGCTGTTAAGCCACGCAACAATTCCAAACCAGAACGAGACCAGCTTTAGCTTTGGACAAAAGATATTGTCAAGCATCACAACATATTGGATAAATTGCCCAAAAATGAATTGGTTGGCTGCTGAATGGAAAACACAGAACAAAACTGAATGTTGGAACGTTAAAGGCACCTCACCCAGTAGCACCAAACCTACTTTCATTCTACAGAACACATTTAGATGGAACCAGAGGTTTCCAAACAGAATCCCTGTTCCCCCCCACCCCCAACTTCCTGCTTTACTCACCTGGATTGTGAGACACTCCCACAGGGAGGGGTCTGTGGTTGGTAATGAGAGTGGCCAAGGGAGGGGTGAGGCAGAGGCAGTTAGATGGATGGAGGGCAGCTGAAAAAGGCTGCTTACAAAGCTTAGCTTAACTTTGTCATGTTAAAGAATGAGAGAAGTAGAATGACTGTCAGGAATACAGGCAGGAGTGGGAAGGGGGGCATTGGTGGTGGGAATGTTGCACTGGTGATGGGGGGTGTTCTGTTTATAACTGAAACCCAACTACAAACATGCTTGTAATCATGGTGCTTAAAGACATATTAAAAAAATAAAAGGATTAGCTTAGAGGCCACGTGAAAAATATGCACATGTTTGTTAGGGCCTGGCAATAAAGCTGATGATGTCTCCTGAAACTTCATCTGACTGCCTATGGGTCATTTCTTCACCGTCACCTGATATCTACAGACCTGCCAGGCTGTAGGGGCTACAGGTGCCTGGCTGGGCGGAGAAAGGCCTCACCATCCACTCCATAAACGAGTAGGACTCTATAATTAATAATTAATGCAAAAAATCCCCACCAAAACTATAAAATAGCTTATGATAAAATTAAGGCTATTCACAAGTGCTCTTTTCTAAAGAAGAAAAATGCCAACTTCTCACCAATGAGCAATATCAGCATGTTCAAGATTTAAATTTGGTCTGAAATAATCAATACAATAGTAATAATTTCTCTATCTTAACTCTTTCTGCAGAGTAGGTTATGATGCATTTCTACTTAGTCTATGCTGCTTCCCTTAAGGAGTTATAAAATATCACCCATCATTCACTACTTAGGCAAACAATGTTTCTATGATTTTCCCAATGAACATAAATAGATGGACCAGATTGCAAACAACCTCTCTGCATCCTTCTACCTAATCATACAAACAAGAGTTCACACTAAGCATTTTGTGTGTTTGTGTGAGTTATTCTCATCATGGACTTGCACCCACAAGGATGTTTAGAGAAAGCAACATGCCAGCTGACATGAGAAACTGAGTACAAACAGCATCTTAGCTGTAACTACCATAATTGCTGGTGATAAACATAATTTGATGCCCATTCTTTCATAGTCATAAATAGATCACAAGCAGTGGCCAAGGATTATCATCAACACAGAAAAAAAGGAACATTGCTCCCTTGTATGAGGAAAATCCTAAAAGAGGAACTTAGAGCAGTTTAGTGCTTGTCTTATCCTTATCCTTTCCTCTTTCAAATATTTCAAGCTGTAAGTGTCGGGAGGGAAATGAATTCATTGTTGGCAGATTAGTCATTCTGAGAATGTGATTGACTGTACTACAGCACATATTTCATGGTGGTAGAAGCTCATTGTAAGTCAAGGTTATTCCACTTGCATATAGACCCATGCAAATGTTTTACATTAAGAGAGTACAAAAGAGAGATAGCCAGTTTCACCACTTATCACTCCTGAGCACTATCCATTGCCAAACTCAAAAATAAGCAAAGACTCACTCCCAGCATCAGAATTCATGTTCTGCATTTGGAAAACCATATGCACTAATTAAGGAAGGCAGACTCATGTAAACTCACCTTCTACTGGCTTTTATCCAAACAAAGAGATTCTCTATTAAGCTACCAATATTCATTGTGAAGTGAAAGCCTTCTAAAATAGAGTAGTTTTCCTTTTACCCATATTAAACATTTACTAATGTTTGCCAACTTATTATCTGTTGCCAATTTATTACCTATTGCCAATAAGGACCAACCAATGTGGAAGAAAGAGTTCAAACAATGGCAATGTGATATGAAAAGAATTCTTAGACATCTGATCTACCTACAGGAAAACAGGAGATGGAAAAAAAGTAAGAAAAAATGCTAATGAAACACTACCATCATCACTTATTGAGAAGAAAGTTAGCAGTCATGATTCCAAAGCATGACTCATTTTGCCTGACCTGATCTTCCAACTCAATGAGACAGAAAACAAAACAACATAACTAACACTCATTCAAAGTGACCATGTGTGAACCATTTAAGACTTTTTCTTTCTTTTTTTTGTTTTGTTTTGTTTTGGGGTCACACCCGGCGGTGCTCAGGGGTTACTCCTGGCTGTCTGTTCAGAAATAGCTCCTGGCAGGTACGGGGGACCATATGGGACACCGGGATTTGAACCAACCACCTTTGGTCCTGGATCAGCTGCTTGCAAGGCAAACACCGCTGTGCTATCTCTCCGGGCCCAAGACTTTTTCTTTAATGAACTCATTTTATTCTCACAAAAATGCTCATACATGCATCTTCATGATTTCTTTTTTTAAAGGAGAAACAGGGGCAATAAATGACCGGTCCATTAATATTTTTGTTTGTTTGTTTGTTTTGGGGTCACATACAGCAGCACTCAGGGGTTACTCTTGACTCTATGCTCAGAATTTGCTCCTGGTAGGCTCAGAGGACCATATGGGATGCCGGAATTCAAACCACCGTCCTTCTGCATGCAAGGCAAATTCACTACCTCCATGTTATCTCTCTGGCCCCCTAATTTTCTTAAAGTCATAGAAAGAGTAGGTGGTCAAGTCAGCCTTTGAAACCACATAGACACTGATGTCTACATGCTTGACCCAAAGCAGCTTTATCACATTACCATTCTATATTTACAGATGGAGAAATTAAACCCCAGCATATGAGTGGCCAGATTAGAAACAAAATACTGATGATGATACAGCAGACTGACCCTATTTGCATTCTTTCTTGGGATGCGACATTAGAATTAAAATTTAAAAGATGAAGGGAGAGAAAAATGGCTGTTCTCAGGGGTAGGATAATATGTAAGCGTAGACCAATGTGGAAAATTCAGATAATAAGACAGCTGAATATGACATCTGAATGATAAGTATAGCTTATAAGGCACCCAGGGTTGCCAGTGTCACCAGAAAGGTGACACTCTGTTCCTGGAGGGACATGGACGTGATCCCATAGGATGGCAGAAATGGGCACAGCAAGTGAACAGTGTCCCTGCCATGACTCAAGGCTGCCATTTTGAAGCTTTACCCACAACCAGTTACTGTCATTTCTTGTGTCAATTCAACTTGCAACATAATCCAAAGCCAGACAGCACTCACTTCCTATTTGTAGGAGGTTCTGCAGATCTCGTTATGACTCAGACATCATTCCCTGCTCCTATTATCACGAACCTCACTGACAGCGTCTTTTACTTTTTTATGAAGACAAATGAATATTGCATTGCTCTGATTAGAGCAAAGCAACAGCTATGTGTGAACCAGATACAGAACACAATATGGGAGCTGGGGGAAGACACTGTCCTGGCTTACCATTGAGGAGATCAGAGAATAGAGAAGTAGCATACAAGCAGACACCAATTCCAGGCACAACTGGTAAGTCCAGTTTACAGAAGCACCTTTTACTGTATTATTATATTATTTGGGGGGGGGGCACACCTGGTGACGCTCAGGGGTTACTCCTGGCTATGTGCTCAGAAATCACTCCTGGCTTGCTTGGGGGACCATATAGGAAGTTGGGAACTGAACTGAGGTCCATCCTAGGCTAGCATGGGTAAGGGAGACACATCATCGCTTGCACCACTGCTCCGGCTCCTGTATTACTTTATTCTTATGGTGAGCTTAAGTTAGATTGTCCACCCAAATACCCTGGTATCATATGGGAAGAAATTCCTTTTACAATGTAAATTGTGTGAAAGTGTACTGGACATGCAAGATAGTTTCTAGCCAAAATATTTTCTTGGAGGAAACTTACAGGAGATGTTGTTCAACACCAGCAGCCTATCTTATAGCTAAGAAAATCCATGATTGATAGATGAATCAAAGGCAGTGTATAGGCTAACTGTGAGGAGCCTGTATAATACTAGATGATGATATTATTATATTCTTTTTTTTTTAAGTTTTTGGGCCACACCCAGTAACGCTCAGGGGTTACTCCTGGCTATGCACTCAGAAGTTGCTCCTGGCTTGGGGGACCATATGGGACACCGGGGGATCGAACCGCGGTCCGTCCAAGGCTAGCGCGGGCAAGGCAGGCGCACCTTACCTTTAGCGCCACCGCCCGGCCCCGATATTATTATATTTTTTCTGGAAAAGTTTAAATACAAGATATCTCAAGACTTTTAGACTACATATTGACATAGGTGCACAGAGACAGTCCAGAAAGAGTGAACGCCATGATGGATTGGGAGAGAAAGTCATCCTGAAATGAAGGGATCACCAATAGCTTCTCTCAAATCAAAGACTCCCAAACAATGGAGTACATACTAGCTTCTTTTCTGCAAACCCTCAATACCTCCGCTGTTTCTGTGTTCTAGAGGCTGAGGTCTTCGGGATAAATCTCTGAGATTCCTTGCTATCTGGCTTCCTGAGATGTACTGTAGACTCAACATGAGACCCAAGGGTGAAAAGAAAGTGAAGGAACTTCTTTTTTTCTCTTCCTTCATTTCATCACACATCTCATAGTGGCTATGCCACTCTATGAGTGACCCTTTCTGAACCTTCACTTCTTTTTTTTTTTAATTTTTTATTTTTAATTATGAGAACAAAGATGCAAAGAAAGAGGACAAGGTAAAGTTACAGTGGAAGGACAATCACCCATAACATAATTCTCAGAAGTCCCCTTGCTAATATTTTAACTTTGAAATTTCAGCCAAAGAACATTAAGATAAATAAGACAGAATCCATGTACAATTACTTTGTCCCTCAAGTCCCCAGATTGTAACACATTATAATATTTCTTAACAGCACACAAGGCAATCTAAAGCCATAAAACTTACGTAACTCCTTAAACATTACAGGCATAGTATTTTTCTACATTTCCATGTACATGCATATTAGCTTAATTTAACCTCAAATTTTAAGTGGGTGGTTTTTAAGGATTAGAGTCAAAGGAGCACAGTAAAAATGGTGTTAGAGTGGCAATTGTTGTTTGCATAGGCCCACCAAAATATGAGGGACATGGAAAGGAATAACCTTGGCTGAACCTTCACTTCTTACCAGGTTCTAGCTTTTATCTTGAGACCCACGTGTATCCAAGGTTTCTCCTGATAGCTGGTCTCTGGATGGTTCAGCAGCTTTTAAGTTTCCTTGCCCCTCTATACTTTAATTATGTTTCAGATACCAGTCTGGGACATTTATCTTTAGATGGGAACTGGTACTTAGAAAAATTCAAAATAGAAAGTGTGGAAGCAAGGAGAATGGAAGGTCTGGATGAGGTCCTTCATCTCTACTTGAAAAGTTCCTCATCTCCAGTAAGTTTGTCTCCAAAGATAAGGATTGTAGTGTTTGAAGAAATTTGAATTAAGGTCCAAAGGAACAGCAGACATTTTCTTGTTAAATTTGAAGGTTTTCCTTTCTCCTTTATTCCCAGGGCAGCAAATATTTAGATATATGCACTAAAGTCTCTCCCATCTCTACCAACCCACGCTTGTCTCATCACTTCATTGCATTTCTTGGACACAAGTGAACCAAGATAAAGAGGCATCAGAATGATCAAGAATCAAACAAGTAGAAAGGCTTCCTTTTGTTCTATTGTTTATTGGTGTCTTAAATAGCCAACAGCAAAGATACTTCTCCAATTTGCTCTTCTACATGATAATCAATGGGAACAAAAGCACTTGGATTATGGGGGTGGGAGAATGTTCTGGGGAATGAAACCATTTACAATATTTAATACAAGGCATTACATCTTATTTTATTAAGATATTGATTTAAGGTTCAATAAATAACAGCTGACTTTCTATTATGTGCCAGCTTTTCTAACCTCGGGGGATATAGTAATGAGCAGTATCTAACATGGTTGAATTTCTAATATCATCTGTGATCATTAAGTAATTGCAATAAATTAAAGAAAGTGTTACATAGAATACTTAAAATGCAACTAATAAAGATTAGGAATGCCCAGGTTTCTCATGGAAAATTCTCACTTTACATTAATTCCTAGAGGATAAAAAGGAGTGGACAGAAAAGCATAGTGGATGAGAAATTGAGATTGTTCTATTAAATAGGGGAAGGTGTATGGGCATTGAGGTGAGAAGATGGGGAGAGATGCTGAAATAATTTTACAGTGGTTTTTTGGAAAAGTTGCAGGAAAACAAAAGATGATAGTGGAGGCTGATGCTGTGAGATTTGGCCTGATCCCACTCAGCCTTGAATGCCAAGTGGAGGACACTGATTTTGATCTGTAGGTCACTAAATAGGGCACACTCCTTTAAAGAGTTCCAAGAAGAAAGAGGCAAGTGTAAATTTGCTTTACATGGCATATATTGACTACAACATGAGACCAGGACAAGAAGACAATAAAATATGGAGCAGGGAAACTATTGAGGTCAAGATATTATAACAGTCTAGAGTAGGGGTGTGAAACTCAATTTTCCTGGGGGCTGCAGGAGGCAAAGTCGGGGTGAGGCAGGGTCGCATAAGGGATTTCGCTTACCGAATATTCGCAATAAAAAATCACCTTACTAAGAAAAAAATTCGCATTAAACATTTGCATACCCCGAACGGAACTGCTCGGGGTATGCGAATGTTTAATGCGATTTTTTTTCTTACTAATGCGATTTTTATTGCCATTATTCGGTAAGCGAATAATCGCGAATACTGCGATATTTGAAGGCCGGCCACGGGCCACAAAATGTTGTACAGAGGGCCACAAATGGCCCGCGAGCCACGAGTTTGAGACCCCTGGTCTAGAGGAAAGAGGCTGCAGAGGAAAGAAGCTGTTGACCCAAAGTACAGAGTCTTAGACATTGGTGGAAAACCTAGGTGTCTAACTGGAAGGACTTGTTGATAAACTAGAAGAATGTGGAAGGGAAATGAAGAGATCAGGATAAACCTATATCCTTCATCTACTTGCCTAGTGAATAATATTACCAGACTAAAAAGAAGTAGGTTTAGAGGAGAAGGAAGAATCCTAAGTAAAATCATGTGTAAGAAGATGCTCAGAAAGAAAGCATCTTGGGACTGTTGCAATTGCAAGCGGGTATAGTGTTTGCCTTGCATGCATCTGATATAGGTTTGACCCTCAGAGTACCATATGGTCTCTCAAGCCTGTCAAGAGTAATTTTGTAACACAGAGCCTGGAGTAACCCCTAAGCATAGCAGAATGTAGCCTAAAGCCCCCAACCCAAAAATGTAGCATCTGTCATGTACCCACCAACATAAATTATTCATACTAAACTATTCCCCAATAAAAAATTATTTAACAATTTACATTGTCCCCCCTTTTGTTTCTCAATGATTCAGCACCAAATCTTGTTATCTCAATTAAGAGATCAAGAAAATAACCCAAAGGAGTAAAAAGCCTAAGAGGAAGAACCAGGGTTTAAACCCATTATCAGGTCACTTACAGATTAATTTCTCTTCTCCCTCAACTTAGAAAAACATTACTTGGGTATATGTATTGAAAGCACTCCAAGATGTATTCATTCCATTTCAAGATGGGTTTTAACTTCTTCCAGTGCTCTCTCCAGTGCACTATTCATAGAACTGAGAAAAAGGGTCCAACCAGTTAGAGCATAGTTGTTACTTCCACATAATTCTATCCTTTAGTGTTCCCCTCTATCTTATGAGAACTTCCAATGTTCAATACACATTCGGAAAACCATTACTGAGCTGATCCAACTCTGAGTTCTATAGTATTCCATCCGAATCCATTATTTCTGAGGTACTCAGGAAAATATTGGCGGCCATCAAAATTTTGTACTCTGTTTATTTGTTTGTTTATGTTTATGTTTTAGGACTCTCAGGGATAACTCCTGGTTCTGAGCTCAGAAATCGCTCCTGGTGGGTTTGGGGAACCATACAAGATGCCAAGGATCAAACCCAGATCAATTGCATGCAAAGCAATGCCCTACCTGTTCTGCTATTGTTCCAGTCCCAGGTATTCTTTTGCATTTCCAGTTGCTATAAGAAAAATTCCACTTGGGGCTATGGAAGAGAGCTCAGAGTCAGAGGTCCTATGTTTAATCCCTGGACACATGTGGTCCCCAGATCACTGCCAGGTATGACCCTGGTGTTCCCCAATACTGCAGAGCTAAACTAGGGGTGATCTTTAGAACCTCTAAACACTACTTAGAAGGACCCTTACTTGCCTCTTGCTAAAAAAGAAAATCCAGCTTGCTTGTGTGTGTGTGTGTGTGTGTGTGTGTGTGTGTGTGTGTGTGTGTGTGTCCAGCAGAATGATCCTTATCCCTCAGATTTGGATCAGAAAATGATGCTATAGACATTGAGACATCTGGTAATTCTTTAAAACATGTTTGTGTGTATGGACCCAACAGTGAGTCAGAGGGACTGCTGACACTGTTTCATCAAACAGTCAAACTAAGAAGACAGTCAGATCCCAACACTGAAACTTCATCTAGGTTCATTCCCATGTCCGTGTCCAGGCAACAAAGACCCTGAACTGTGTGGAATTCAATCCAGAGGTGCTGAAAAGAGAAAGAGCTGAGCAAGAACCAGGTGGAAGGATGATAGATAGAAAGCAGGTATTTTGCTTTACTTTCTCCCTCAACTCCACAAAAATGGTAGTAAAAAAAAAACGAATTTTTTTAAATAGGCATAAGCCCACACAGGCTTAGAAAATGTGAAAAGAGACAACAGCAATGAAATGTTGGGAGCTGAAAAGCAGATGGGCAAGTGGTAACTGACTCAACAGGCCTGAAAATAAGAACCCTAAGGCGGTGGCAGGAAAGGCAAGAAGCAGCCAGATTTTCATTGCATAACCCCCAAATGGCTCAGGAACTGGCACGGCCAGGCATTGATGGCAATAGGATTCAAGTCTCCCATAGAAAGTGTCAAATCCTGGGCTGTCAGATCCCTTGATAACTCTACCTTCCCTTGCATTCTTCCTCTTTCCCTTTGCCTCGTGATCTTTCTGATGCTGCCATCTTGGACATCCTGTCCTTACTGCTGGGGTGTTTGGCCAATGTGAACAAAAGTGACTGGGGACATCTCTGAGTTCTGGTCTTCAAAGCCATTGTGTATTATTTCCTTTGAACTCAGCTTCAGTTTGATGTGTCCATGAGAAGACAATACTCTCAGTATTCACTAGTGCAAGAAGAGGGATATGTGGAGCAGAGTTCAAGTTCAAGTCCAAAGGATGGCTGACCTGCAGCTGCATTAGCTATGCATTGCTGTTTCTGGACCAAAACATCACAAGTGTAGCATGTGGTGCTGAGGACCAGTCATGGGAGCCAAAGGGGGAAAACTGAACAAAGGGGAGGAATATATAGAATATAGGAGCCTGAAAAGTGGTGCATCATATATTGTAATAGCAAAACATAGAGCCTAAAGCTGTTATGCATAGCAAACTAGAAACTAGAGACACAGCCATGGGGAACAGAGAGATAGAACAACAGAAAGGGTGTTTGCTGGAGAGTGAGCATAGCAGTAGGGCGATTGCCTTGCATGCAGCCGATCCAGGATAGGACAGTGGTTTGAATCCTAGCACCCCATTTGGTCCCCCATGCCTGCCAGGAGTGATTTCTGAGCTCAAATACAGAAGTAACACCTGAGAGCCACCAGGTTATGACAAAAAAAAAAAAAAAGAAGAAGAAGAAGAAGTTTGCCTTGCATAATGTAGCCAACACAGGTTCCAGCCCCAGAACCCCATCCCACCAGGGGTGATTCCTGAATAGAAAGCCAGAAATAAACCCCTGAGCATCACTAGGTATGCCCCTGCAAGAAGAAAAGAAGGAGGAGGAGGAAGTGAGGGAGGAGGAGAAAAAGAAGAAAGAGAAGGGGGAAAAGAAAGGAAGGAAGAAAGAAAGGAAGGAAAGAAGGAAGGAAGGAAGGCAGGCAGGCAGGCAGGAAGGAAGGAAGGAAGGAAGGAAGGAAGGAAGGAAGGAAGGAAAAAAGAAAGAAGGGAAGAAAGGAAAAAGAAACAGAAAGAAAGGAAAGAATGAAGAAAGAAATGAAAGGAAGAAAGAAAGGAGGAAGGAAGGAATGAAGAAAGGAAAGGAAGATAAGAGGAAAAGAAAGGAGGGGAGGAAAGAAAGAAGGAAGAAAAGGGAAGGAAGGAAGAAGAAAGGAGAAGAAGAAAGGAAGGAAGGAGAGAAAGGAAGAAAGTAAGAAGAGGAAGGAAGGAAGGAAGGAGAGAAAGGAAGGAAAGGAAAGGAAGAAAGGAGAGGAAGGAAGGAAAGGAAAGGAAGAAAGGAGAGGAAGGAAGGAAGGAAGGAAAGAAAGAAAAGGAAGGAAGAAGAGGAAGGAAGGAAGGAAAGGAAAGGAAAGGAAAGGAAAGGAAAGGAAAGGAAAGGAAGGAAGGAGAAGGAAGGAAGGAAAGGAAAGGAAGGACAGAGAGGAAGGAAGGAAGGAAGGAAGGAAGGAAAGGAAAGGAAAGGAAAGGAAAGGAAGGAAGGAGAGGAAGGAAGGAAAGGAAAGGAGAAGAAGGAAGGGAGGAAAGGAAAGGGAAGGACGGAGAAGAAGGAAGGAAGAAAAGAAAGGAAAGGGAAGGACGAAGAAGAAGGAAGGAAGAAAAGAAAGGAAAGGGAAGGACGAAGAGGAAGGAAGGAAGGAAGGAAGGAAGGAAGGAAGGAAAGGAAAGGAAAGGAAAGGAAAGGAAAGGAAAGGAAAGGAAAGGAAGGAAGGAGAGGAAGGAAGGAAAGGAAAGGAGAAGAAGGAAGGGAGGAAAGGAAAGGGAAGGAAGGAGAAGAAGGAAGGAAGAAAAGAAAGGAAAGGGAAGGAAGAAGAGGAAGGAAGGAAGGAAGGAAAGAAGGAAGGAAGGAAGGAAGGAAGGAAGGAAGGAAGGAAGGAAGGAAGGAAGGAAGGAAGGAAGGAAGGAAGGAAGGGAGGGAGGGAGGAAGGAAGGAAGGAAGGAATTAAAAGCCTTGGACTCAGTTTTCAGATAGAATGTTGATGGAGAGGACAGGGACAATCCCAAGCAATTTCAGGAGTGGAAACTTCAGGAACTTCCACAGGAGAGGAAAAAGTGCGCAAGATAGAGAAGACACACTGGCTTTGTGGATGTGTGGGAGTAGCACAGCACAAGGAGGCTGGACTCAGGTCTGAGACAGCACAAACCCAGGCCCTCTGTCCTAAGCTAAGACAGTGCTGCTGTTTCCGGGTTTCATTGAAGGCAGTTGGGCATGAAAAGACCCTGAATCCTGCCAGTGGGAGGGACCAGAGAGCACATGCAAGAGCTATGATTCTCAAAACATGCAAGCACAGCCCAACATACCTCTCGAGCAGTCAAATTTGGTTTTTGTTTTGTTTTGTTTTGTTTTTTTAGGGGAGGATGGAGACCCACACCCTATGGTGCTCAGGGCTTACTTACTCTTAGCTTTGCATTCAGGGATCACTACCAGTCCAGAGGTCCATATGAGGTGCCAGGAATAAAACCCAGGTCGGCTGCATGCCAGGCATGTATTCTTTATTTTTGCTCTGGCACCTCGTCACAATTTCTTTTGAGGTATTGAACCATATGGAATGCTTTATCCAAATTTATTGATATGATCATACAGTTTTTATTTTTCCTTTTGTTAATATGGTGTATTATGTTGATTGATTTACCTATGCTAAACCATCCTTGCATTCCTGGGATGAAACCTAGTTGGTCATGGTGTATGACTTTCTTGATGAGGCTTTGGGTCCTATTTTCTAGGATTTTGTTGAGGATCTTTGCATGTATGTTCAACAGAGTTATTGGTCTGTAGTTTTTATTTTTTGCAACATCTCTGTTTGGTTTTGGTATCAGGGTGATGTTAGCTTCATAAAAACTATTTGGGAGTGTTTCTGTTTCTTCAATTTTCTGAAAGACCATGAAAAGGATTGATAGTAGTTCCTTTTGAAAAGTTTGAAAGAATTCATTAGTGAATCCAACTGGGCTTGAGCTTTTGTTTTGGGGAAGACTTTTGATTACTATTTCAATTTCCTCAGTAGTGATGGGTCTAGATCATCCTGATTCAAACATGGCAGATTATAAGTGTCCAAGAATTTATTCATTTCTTCTAGTTTCTCATGTTTTGTGGCATAGAGTTTCTCAAAGTAGTCTCTGATTACCCTTTGAATCTCTGTTGTGTTTTCCCCCATTTTATTTCTAATCTGGTTTATTAAGTTTCTTTCTCCCTTTCTTTGTGAGTTTTGCTAGTGGTTTATCAATCTTATTTTTTTCAAAGAACCATCTTTTGCTTTTGTTGATATTTTGGGTTTTTTTCTTTTCTTTTTTTCTATTTTCTTTTTCTTTTCTTTTTTTTGGATTTCTGCTTAATTGATTTCTGCTCTAAGCTGTTGTTTCTGCCTACCTACTTTTGGTTCCTGTTGTTGATAACTTTCTAATTTTATAAGCTATGTCATTAAGTTTTTCATGTTATGTCCTTGACTGTTGATCCTTCCTGGGGATTTTCTTCCTTGGTCTCTGTAACTTCAATGATTCTTATGTTGTTTCTGTTGAGTTTATCAAAAACTTATATTTACATCTGTTCAAATTCTTTGAGTATTTTTTTCTGATCATGTGTTCTTTTCAATTTCTTCTTTTGTATTGAGTTTTTATGCATCTCATCTTCCAACTCACTGATTCTGTCCTCAGCTGCAGTTACTCTTTGGAGAGGCTTTTTCTTAAAGTTTTCTTTTCCTTATAGACATTGATTTTCAATATTGTTATCAAAGAGTTATCAAAGGGGTATGCATATCACTTTATATCGCTTCAATCCCAGATCCTGCCCAGAGCAATCATTTTCAACTATCATAGTGGTCCCTTCTCTGCCCTTACTACATTCCTCAACTCTTTGTGGCAAGCTTCCTACCATGAACTGGCCCTCGTCACCCTTGTCTCTATTGTCTATATTATTATCATACTATCTATTTTATATATTCCACAAATGGGTGCAATCATGCTATGTCTCTCCCTCTCCTTCTCTGACTCATTTTGCGCATCATAATACTCCCCATATCTATCCACATATAAGCAAATTATATAACTCCATTTTTACTAACAGTTGCATAGTATTCCATTGCATAGATATACCACAGTTGCTTTATCCACTCATTTGTTCTCAGACACTTGGGTTGTTTTCAGATTCTGGCTACAAACACACCCTAGGAGGCCTAAAGCACAATGCAGAAAAGCCTATGCATTCCTATGTTCATTGCAGCTAAATAGTCAAACACACATACTGTGTCTTTTTTTTTTTTTGATTTTTGGGCCACACCTGACAATGCTCAGGGGTTACTCCTTGCTCTGTGCTCAGAAATCACTCCTGGCAGGCACAGAGGACCATATGGGATGCTGGGATTCGAACCATCGTCTTGGATCAGCTCCGTGCAAATGCCCTACTGCTGTGTTATCTCTCCAGCCCTTCATACTGTGTCTTAAAAGCAAGCAGCTCTCCAAAGGCCCCTGCTGCTACCTGTCAGCAGAGCAAATGTAGTTCCAGAAGCACCTGGTCAGAGAAAGGAGAAGAAACTGATCTTTAAAATTCAGACCTTCTCTTTTCCAAGCTCTGAAAGAAGGCATCTCTGAGCACCATCAGGTATAGCCCCAAAACAAAACTAAAATAAACCAAAAGTTTAACATATTCCTCTCTGACTTTAAGAAATGGGCTCATGAGCTGGAGCCATAGCACAGCGGGTAGGGAATTTGCCCTGTACACAGCCAGCCCAGAAACCCATATGATGTCCAAGCCTGCCAGGAATAATTTCTGAGTGCAGAGCTATGAGTAACCACTGAGCATCTCCAGGTGTGAACCAAAAACAAACAAACAAACAAACAAACAAAAGAAATGGACTCACATAAAAATTCTGTGTAAGGCACTACTTAGAAAGAAAATGGTTTTTCATATAAGATTTCAACTCCGTTTAATCTGGCAAAACCCCACAACATTAGGCTTTAAAACAAACCTAATTTCTCAATCATTACAGAAGAATTTAAATCTAGACTGAAGATGACCTAATATGTTAATGTTAAATTTCACATTGTCATATACCAATGCCAAATTTCCTAGTTTGAATCATGGTAATGCAGCTATGCAAACGAATGTGATCTTACAAAAGACCCTAATATGCTAGACTAGTTGGGTACAATGTCAACCAACTTACTCACAAATAACACAGAAAAAATACACACACACATGCATGAGAGACATCATCAGAGAGAGAGAGAGCAAGAGAGAAAACAAATAAGAATATAAACATATATTGCCTCTACGTAAGTGTTTTGGATTAATTAGTTATACTATAACTCACATTTTTTCTGTAAGTTTAAAATGATTTTGCAATGATGCCCTCCCAAGTCCCCACACATTGCATTGCCAGTGTGACAGATTTTACTGACCCCTGAAAGGGGCTCTTTTAGCCTGAATCATGACTGTTTCCCCCCCTCTTCTACAACAAAATTTCCCAGAGAAATCTCAGACAGCTGCCTGCCATGCAAGGAAAGACATGCAGTCCAATGCAAACCAAATGACTGTGTGTCAAGGAGCCAATTCCAGTTGGTTTCTTGAGGAGTTGATCCTAACTCAGTGGGTAGAAAGAGACAGCTTAGTCAGAGAGGTGCTGTTCAGGTCTCAGTAATCAACCCCCAATTGTCCTCAAGCAATAAAAATGCTGCCATAAATACAAACCAACAGCAATTTCCTTGATATTTTTGAGTAATACAGAATGTGCACAAATATATATACATGGCGGAGACAGAGCTAAGTGTCTACATGGGGAGAAAATGAAGACCAGGGACTAGAAATCAAGCTAACACGGACAATTTAATGAATAAGATGGACAATCAAGATCTATATTCCCTAATGGACCTCACAGGACTATACAAGGAAAACAAGTGAAAAAGAAAAAACCCTTTGTAGAACTAAAACTTTTCCCCCTAGCCCACAACCACCAGGCTCTGTTGCAAGGAGACAATCATGTAACCATTATATTTCAGTTTCATGCTCAAAATATATTGTTCCTAAAGTTCATGATGTGATGTGATCAGGTAAAGAAATGCAACTGCAAGGCCAGAGAGATAGCATGGAGGTAAGGTGTTTGCCTTGCGTGCAGAAGGACGGTGGTTCGAATCCTGGCATCCCATATGGTCCCCTGTGCCTGCCAGGGGCGATTTCTGAGCATAGAGCCAGGAGTAACCCCTGAGCACTGCCAGGTGTGACCCCCCCCCAAGAAAAAAAGAAAAAAAGAAATGCAACTGGAGAAATTTTTAATTAGACATAAGTCATCTTTAAGTAAAAATAAATTATTTCTATCCTTTTCCCACCCAAAGAAATAAATGAAAACAAGAAAGCTCCCTTTCTTAGTGAATCTGAGAGATAAATGCAGACACTGTCAGAAACTTACTTAGATTTATTCAAAAGGTTTTCATTATTGGAAAGGATCTAGTCTTGGCATACTTTAAATATTAATTAAACAAACTAAGTTTTTAAATGAACAATGCAATCAAATATAGACTTTCTATTTAGACAGTAATGTTAGCATACCAAGTGAGTAAAAAAAAAGAAATGGGAAAATAATTATTAAACTAAACAGATGGGTGGTGAAAAGAAAAGTTGAGTTTCTGTTGTATATTTTTATGCATAAGAAGCCTTAATCTGAAGCCAAGCAGAGATGAAAATAAACAAGAAGTCCCCTCCCCAGCCAAAGAGCTTAATACTCAGGAAATCAAATAAAGTTAATATAAAATACTGACTGCAGTTAATAGGAACTTAACATCCCAATGCCAAATGAAACATTCAAGCAAGTTGTCTATTTTTAGGGCTTTGAACCTTGGGGGTTGTATAACAAATAGGATGTGTCTTGGCAAATTCACGGGCAGCCTGAAGGATATTTACTTTTCTACCAAAAATAGTTGAAGTCTCTGACGCTGTGGAATGAGCATAAAGTGAGCAGAGCACTTGAGGAATTTGACTCCATGGCTGACTGAAAGCCATCAGGAAGGAGCCAAGGCTGAGGGTTTGGTACTTTATCTGCTCTAGAAGAACAGGCCAGAACATAGCTGGTTCATAGATAAAGTAGGCATCTTTCATTCTGTGATGGATAGAAACAGGACAGAGTCAGGAAAACCTGGAAATTTCAGAGTTGAGACCTCACCTGGTTGTTCAAATGAATATTCCAGAATGGCACTGGGCAACCCAAAGAATAAGCTATCCCCTTGAAATATGGACAATCCTTCCATTCTGCCTTTTTATGTTAGTTGGTTTTGGAGGCCACACCCAATCATGTTAAGGGTTTATAAATAAGTAGCCCTGTGTTCAGGAAACCATCTTTAATGATGGATTCCTAACTAGGGTGAGCTGAATGCAAGGCAAGTATCTTGAGTCCATTACAATCCCTTTAGTTCAAAAATTTGATTTACATTTTTGGTTTATTTTCATTTTGAATTACCAAGAATTGAACCATTGAACCCTGATCTGATGTTTGCAAGGCAAGTGCTCTACCACTGACTCATATCCCTCCACCATGATTTGAAAGTTGGGCATTTCTCTCTCTAGAAACACTTTATGAGACTTGACATGGACTAAATGATTTTGCATTTTTCTCTGTGGCAAGAAATCTCCCAACTCCCTGACCTGTTCCTCCCTGGGATTTCTTTCCCATCTTGGGCCATCTCACCTATGAAATGTTGAGGCTAGATGTCATGTTCTCTAAGGGCATTTTCAGTTTTAAAAATGGAAAACACTTTGCACCATTCTGGATTGTAAATCGAGGGAAATTAAATTTTGGCCCTCCACAGTCTTGGCAGTGGGTACTTGTAATCAACATACTTTGATCTAGCCAAATCTTACACATTATGTCTAAATTGGTCAAAAATGGACTCATTTGCCCCCTCCAATGCCTCTTGGAATTTATAATACTGTCACCATAATCTTATAATGCTTGTGGTAAAATTTCTTTTAGAAAATCATCAGCAATAGAAAATGGAACAGAGCTTAGCTATTATACATCATACTTCCAAACATGGGAAGTAGTCCAGCTCACAGAAGGACTCCAGGTTGAACTAGGGCACATGTGTGTGTGTGTGTGTGTGTGTGTGTGTGCATGCAAGCTAATATTTTTCAGTGAAAGGCTGATATCTTTCTAATTGCAAAAATGGGAAATTCTTACAAAGGAAAAGTTTTTCTGGGTTGAGTTCTATGGAAGTTGATCACTGATCTGTGTTCCTGAACTACAACACATAAGTATTTGAGTAGAAAACCTGGCAAATTGTAAGTAAGTCAACAGGGAAATAATTATTTAATGAGGTGAGGGTTAGTGTAAATGTGGGGTTTGGCTCTTTTTCTAACCAAGAAAGCACATATTTTA